>NW_010225112.1:227-54090 GCF_000690775.1 Eurypyga helias
CACGTTGTTTTGCTCTGCCCAGTTCAGCCATCCAAACAGAAAACACGCCTACCCGTGCGATTCCGAACGACAGAAAACCTGAAAGGTACAACTAAAAGCACGATCCCTTTCAGATCGGAGGGGGAAAAAAAAAAAGCGACAGCACGTGCACACACACACACACACCAGGTCAAGCCCTCCTTTGGCTGTCCAGGCCCAGCTGCCTGGGCGAACACGTGTGTCAGTCCGCTCGCTGACATCAGCTGCCGCAGAAGGAAAAGTCGAGGCAGCACAGACCTTCCCAAAACATTTAAGACCTCATAAACAACGTGGAATGGGCAGAGTATATCAGTAAAATCGGTTACTTGCCTACAGATGTCCATACATGCGACTATACATTGGTTATTGCGACAGTTACCAAGCGATTGGCTTCCACAGATGTGGTTAACAAGGAAAGACATGCCAGAAACTTCTTCTAGTCTAACAGGGATGAATCTAACGGGCGGATTACAGTGGGTCGAGTAGGTGAAGGGGGTGGTCTTCGACTGGAATGAGAGAGAGAGAGAGAAGAAACAATAAGCGCAAACACTGAGAACGGACCTGGCGCCTCTTGCCGTGGCTGCGCGAGCATGCACATGCACCTGAACGCAACGCTCTTATTTCCATGGAAATGGAGGCACCACAGCCCTGAGCAGCCACAATAAGGAAGGATTCGGCAGGGGGTGGGGGGGAGTTTCCCACGTGCATACCATGCCTCAGCCCTCTCACGCATCACACGGTTCTCTCTGGTCCACAGCCAAACACAGTTACCTTCTTGTGCCATGGAAACCATCGGCGAGGATCGTTATTCCTGTTGTCTCAGGGGTCAGTCCCAGCCCGGACAGCCCCAGAGTGGTCTTACGGGCATGTTTCAGAGTGGCCAGCCGGATTCGGGAAGACAGCCTGCAAGGGCTCCAGCTGTTGTTTGTGGAAGCAAGGAAAACCTGCAGGTTCTTGCACAGCTGGGCCAACTGGAGCCACACCAACGCGCTGGCATTTGAGGCACAAACGTCAAGCTTTACATCGGCAGCCAGTTATGAAAATGCAAGCCATGGCTATGGCCGCTGGATTCATTAATCTACCGCTAATGCGTTCCTCTATCGGCTTCAGCCACCCCTCAGGGAGTCCCAGATTTCTTGTGAGGGCACCAGGGTCTTTATCTCCCTGTTTGAAAGGGCTGATCCAGCACAGGCTCCCGTGTACTGCGAACCCCTGCGTTTCGGTTTGGGCTGCATCGCCGCCTGATAAAGGAGCCCAGCGCAAGCGTCAGACAGCAGGACAACCCCTGCGCGTAGGTAACGAATTGGAGACAGATTCTCCTTGGTAGCTACCTAATTGCCTTTTTTTTTTGCCTGTGTTTAGGGTAGGTGGTTCGTATCACTGCTGCGTGGAGATAACTCCATCAGCTCGGTGACAAAGAGTATTTTGGTAATACTCCATTCCACCTGGGCTGAGCAAAGCCTGCGCAGAATCCCCGACGGCAGTACCCGCGTGGCCTCCAGCGCTGCGCTGGCTCAGTTCTGCCCAGCCCTGTTTCAATACAGCCAAAAGGCCGTGCCGCCCAGCCCTCCCGTGCCCTCCGCCAGCGCTGTGTTGCTGCAATCATCCTCTCTCTTACACAGAGGTGTTGCTCCCTATTTCCTTTAACGGGAAGCACCAGCTTTCTCTTTATTCCTTAACCCAGATCACCAAGGCAACGAGGAGCTGCTCTAAGAGGGGCTATGAACCTGGGATCTGGACCAGGTGGGGAGCCAGGGGCTCTTCAGTTCCCACCCGGCTTCAGCAGAATTCATTAGCGGCCAAGGCAAACCGTACGCTCCCTTAACGCTCTCCTCCACCTCTGGAAGTCGGAACAGCTCCTTGTCTCTGAGGAAGATTACAAGAGAAACGCGTCTCATTCTGTTAAAAGCCAAGTAGAAGATGAGAAGGATGTAACAATGTGCTAATCTCCTTTGAACTGGAACATAATATATGAGACAAATTTACACTCCACAAGAAACATCTTGCTTGGCTCCAATTGCGTCTTGTAGGACGATATTCTCTTTTGGTGAAGAAATGAGAATTTTAATCCCTAACATGCAACAAAGTATGCCAACTGAAGCATTCAAGTAAATCAACGAGCTAAAAAAAAACCCAGCTAAAATGTAATTCCTTCATGGTGTATTTTTGTTACAGAAAACAACGTTACTGTGTTAACTATTGTTTCTTGTGTTGCTCCAGTGTAGGTCTTCTGGACCCGTTTCCAAAACTCGTAGTTTCATAAAGAACCACTTCTAAGGCTCTGCGTTTCTGCTGGGTTGCATTAAATTATTCCTTTGTTGAAATGCCTCACACTGCATTGTTTAGCGCTTACTGAAAACATCGTATCATGTGCATACAATTTACAAACAAGGGAAAATGCACACAGCTGTCTTCATATCAAATTTAAAAGATACAAGCCCAAGCATGCACTTTAATACCAGGTTGAACGCAGCACGCTGGATTCCAATAATGTAATTTAGTCAAATTGCTCTTTAGCCCAGCAGGACCAGAAACTGGAGAGCACAGTGGGAGGATTTCCTGGATACAATCAGTCAAACCAAACCTGAACCAAAAATCTGAGCCCCATTTCCTCCTTGAACAGGAGCAGTTACTGCACCCTGACTGCTATTTTGAATTTTCATCCAAGCCCAGTCCAGACCTGAACAGAAAAATACCCAGCGAGCTCTCCTTTCCGCTGCCGAGAACCACTTGAAGGAGAAGCCGATACCCCCAAGGGGCCCTCTCCGACGAGGAGCCGTGCCACTGCGAGGGCCTGGGGCGCAGGGCCACGCCGCAGCCCCCCACCTCGCCCCACACGTGGCCAGCAGAGCCGTGCCAGCCTGCTTCTCCCTGCGGCACTGCCCCACGGACAGGTCTGCTCGGCGAGTGGACCCAAGCTCTCCCCCCGTTCCCACTAGGAATACCTCCTGGTGGAGGTGTACGCGTGTCTGGGATGCTCTGCGTACGTACCCTCGCGTGTCTTCCCAACGAGTACAGGCAGGGACACACGTGAGGAACAGGCAGAGCTCTCCTCAGCTCCAGCCCCTCTCCTCTGCCCCAGCGATGCTGCTGCCTTGCTCCCATCCAGTCGCACGGGGCTTCAATCCAGCTCCTTATCCCCACGCACCACGACTAGAGGAGTGGGAGCTGCATCCTGGAAATCAGAGGTGCCTTCCAGAGAAGCAGCAGGTGTTTGGGAAAAGGCAGCGCTTGGGAAAAGACCTGCAAAAGCATCGTTCACCTCTCGTCCCGCTGCTGACAGTTTCCCGGGCAGTGTCTGGTTTTCCGTGCCCATGAGGCAGGAAGAGGGGCCGTGCTCCCGATTTCCCGGGCAGAGCACAGCACAGGGGAAGAGACCTCGGCTTCATTAGCCCCTGGCACATGGCAGCAATTGGCACGAGCCAGAGCTGAAGGCAAAATGAGGGGAAGGACAAGCCCACAAATTGCCCGTCATTAGAATTCCCTGTCAAGGTGACAAGCCATTCCATGACAGTTTTTACACTGGGAATAGGATTTAGACCTTATTTCCCCCCCTTAAAGGAATTGCATCCTCAAAATTGGGAGGAGAGGCCAACCTGCAGGTCTCTTGCCTCTCTCCCTCCCTGACACCTGGAGCAGGGGCTGGAAGTGCAGCTGCTCCCCAGGACGGAGGGATGCAGGAGCTGAGCACCCAAAGCACAGCCCTGAGATAACAGCACCAGCACCGCGCCGCTCCTCGCAAACGACGTCCCCTTTCCTGCTCTGGGCACCTCCGAAAAACGCAGGTCTGAAGGAATCTTGCATGCTTTCAGCACGATCACTTTCTGAGCAAAGGGGACATAAACGCCAGACCTCCCAAAAAGTGGAGAAATGGGAAGCAGAGCGGCAGGGGGAGCTCCAACCTGCCTATGGAGAGGAGAGAGGGAAAACCAGAGGACAACAGCCTCCCCCAGATCCCTGCTGGCTGCCATGGCAGTCAGTAAATACGTGACTAAGCCCAATTAAATGTTTAGTCTGAGGCCAGAAGATGATAGTGGTGGAGACGGTGCGGACCGCCTTTTCCCTGCGTTATCGCACCGACTGCGAGAGGCCGGGGCTGCGCGCGCGGTGCCGAGCCGTGCCCAGGCCCCGAAGGGCGGCTTGCGATTCATAGAAAGCTCCTTCTTATAAAAATGTCACTGCCGCGGTCATTCCAGCGGGGTTTTCAAATTTTGGGGGCCGAGTCCCGCTGCCTGGCCCCTTTAACGGGCTGCTCGGTCTGCTGCGGGTTTCGTTTTCTGGGGGTTTAAAAAAATTATTTATTTAAAAAAGAAAAGGGAAACAGTGTTTGTAGAAGCCAGTGCTAAAGGGGCAGGGGATCATAGGTCCCCAGGGTTGAGTAAACGAGTCTGCAGAAAGAATCAGTTCTTCTAACCAGCGCACATGAAGCAGACGTAAAGAATTTACCAATGAAAATTGGGGACTAAGTATGTATTTAATAACTCCCTGATGTTGCTGCAGAGGCTCCTCCTTTGAAGAGCTCAGTGGGGTTTTGAACGGAGGGTAACTCTTACCCCCGTGCAAAAACTTTTCCTTGTTTAAGAAGTTTTACGTTTATTTTTAATCTAAGCGGCGTATCCCGTTTTCCCCAGTTCTAAAGGAACACCTAAAAAAGCTTCAGCTAGGCAAATGCAGGGCGAAGGGAACTAAATAAAGCAAGTCTAGACTTCGAATTCGATCAGAAACATATGGGAGCTCTTCGAGCATTTGCCTTTTGGGAAGTGCTATCGCTCCCCACACAGAGTCCGCAAAATATGCTTTCAGGAAAGCATGGCTGTAATTACCACGGGAGGCCCCGCTCGGAGAAGATGGCTTCTTTCTCGGAGCACAGCTAACGCACTTCTGAATAAAAGGCTTTCCATTCCACTTACATTTCACGTTTTTCTTTGCTCGTGACCACCCGAGAATACTCGCGGAAGGCGCGCACACAACCAGATTTTACGATACATCCTATAGATCTGACATTGTAAACAGAAGTCCATTCTTCTCTCCCTTTTCCGTGATTTTGTTTTCCCTATAATGCAGCCCTCTCGGAGTAACCCCAATACGTGACGACGTCTTTGCAGAACTCGGCGTGAAAATACGCCAACAAGATCTCTAAGCGGCTTGAAGCCTGGCTGCTGGCAAGTTTTGGTTTAGGTGACAATATAAATCTAGGTGTGAGGCATAAAATAAGGGGATAAAAGAGTGACTTCCTTCAGGTGAGGAATAAATACAGTCTCTTGTTCGGGTGATTATTTAGAAGCTGAGTAGCTTGTTCTCGGGACAGTTAGAATGCCTCGACTCATTTTATTTTTACACAGTTTCAGTATATTTTTATAAAGTTTCAGTAAGATCCTGAGACCCCACACACAGCTTAGCCTCTGCTTTTCCCAGTTTTCAACCTATCTAACTTTTACATGGTACCTCTCAACCTCCGTCAGCATCTGGATTTGGAAAAAGTCCCAAACGGGAAGTGAAACTCCTGTAGCCATCGTGGTCGAAGAAGAGAGGCAAGACGTGGTTTGTAGGCCGCATCGGTTCGTCTGCGGTCTAGGCACACTCTGTCTGGCCTACAGCATGGCTACGGCGGAGCCTCCCGAATACTGACTCAGGAGAGGGGATCTTGAGTGGAAGTGGGAAAACCAAGAGGAGGAAAGACACTTGATCCTAGTGACACAGGTCGTAAGCAAGTAGGAAAAGCAGTGAAAGGATGACGATATTAAGAGGAATAAAGCGGGAATCACGGACAGGAGTCAGGAAGAGATGATGATGATGGAAGAAATGAGAAACAGCACTCAGTGGTGATGAAAGGAAAAAGGAATTGAGGAATATCTGTCTGAGATGGTCCCTTACCCTAACGTAATGATCCAAGGGAGCGCAAACTTCTCCAATTTGTTCCTGTACTGAAAAACGTCATTTTGACAGACAAGAAACATCTCTCGCTAGCGTGCCCACAGGATTGCTATCGGAGGGCAGGTCGGGAACGGCAGCACTGGGGCGCACAGCACGGTGTCTGAGGACGTGTGCCAGTTCCGAAGTAGCTCCCCAGCTGAACGCGCATGTATCGGGCTCCGCAGGGGTGCAGAGGGCATGCTGCCCCTGTACTGCCAGAGACTCACACAGCGATACCGACCCACACTACCTCCAGCAACCCAGCTGCACGATACGCTGTTGGTGGGAGAAGTTTTCTGTTAAGTGTAACCAAGTTAAAGTGGTTAGATTGTGCTGGTTTATCTGATGGCTATTTCTTTGAAGGGAAAGAAACAAAAAGACTAAGAGTGAATGGGAAGGATGTTGTCCTTCCACTAACCACCACTAAGATAAATCTCCATTAATTCAAACGCTCATACTGTTCCAAAGCGTCGGGATTACTGAGGTTTGTGATTTAACTCAATACAGACACTCCTTTCAGAGGCAAAGAGGTCCAAAATATGATGCTCCACTGGACTAATTTATTATTTGCAACTCGACGTTTTCTAGATGACCATCATAAATTAACATCTATCACGCACACATATACAAATACGTTTGTATGTTTATGTGGGTGTTGCATTTTCAAATTCGTCATTTCAGGGAACTGGTGTGTCAGATGGAAACTCAGCTTGAATAAACAAAAAAATTATTGCAATGGAGGCGACCAAGAAAGACTATTATTCTTAACAAACTGCGTGCTCTTGTTTCTTTTCCGCAGGGAACACGTCAAGTAAGCAAGCGTGCAATGCATTAGTGGAGGGCTGTCCCAACCCTTCAGAAACCCAAGGTCAGGATGGTCAAGATCATCAAAACTGCCCGTGGAAGAAGAGAAAAGAGTGTTGAGTGATACATGCAGAACGCTGCTTCACCTTTCTCTGTCCACAGCAGAAGATCATAGAATCACAGAATGGTTTGGGTGGGAAAGGACCTTAAAGCCCATCTATTTCCAACCCCCCTGCCATGGGCAGGGACACCTTCCACTAGACCAGGTTGCTCCAAGCCTCATCCAGCCTGGCCTTGAACACTTCCAGGGATGGGGCATCCACAGCTTCTCTGGGCAACCTGTCCCAGTGCCTCCCCACCCTCTCCGGGAAGAATTTCTTCCTGATATCTAGTCTAAACCTCCCTGATTTCAATTTGTACCCATTACCCCTTGTCCTATCACTACAGGCTCTTGTAAAAAGTCCTCTCCCAGCACCCTTGTAGGCCCCCTTCAGATACTGGAAAGCTGCAATGAGGTCTCCTCGGAGCCTCCTCTTCTCCAACAGAAGGCCCACGAAATCAGCAGGATGAACACCTCGACTTCGCAGAGCAGCTCAAGTCTTGTGTACTGGTCTGTGTTCAGCTGTACTGGTCAGCATCAATACGAATCATGTACCCTGTCTTCCAACATACCTAGGTCTGCCCACTCCGTTCCTCCTTCCTACTCTGACCTTCCTCCGCCTTTTTGTCTCTCTTTACTTACCTTGGTGCCAGAAAGGGAGCAAACACCCTGGCTATCACCTCCAGCTGGGGTTGCACCTCTCCTTGTCCACGATGACAACTAACACGACTGTCAGTGTCACTGCTGTCCATGTAGCCACTGAGCGCCCTCACTCTCTCAGGATCCCATACAGCTTGCAGGGGACAGGAGAGTTTCAAGGAGAGCTTTCCAAGAGGCAGGCTAAGAAATGCACTGCTATTCTGCCCACTCCTTCAGGCAAGGCAAGACGTTCCCTGCTTATTGCCCCTGCTCTAATCCCGCAGAGCTTTCACGGCAACTGCTATGAAACTGCTCTGAGATGAAATAATTACTGGGGACAAAACACATCTTCAGGTTCCTGTATTTCTGGCAAGCAACATTTACCATTGTTTGACTCTACTTTCCTTTTTCAAGTTCAGAGACGCTAAAAATAAAAACCACTTCCTTCTACTGACTATCTTGAGAGCGAAAGGGCTAAGGGAGGGCTGGGAAAAAAAAGCTTTTGCTGAAAATACCTAACAGAATAAATGACATTCATTCAGCTCACCAGCTGGTGCTCCCAAAGCAGCTTCAACTGTGCCTGAGGCCTGCACTCACACCATCATCTTTATCCCATAATCACTTCTTTTCAGCTCTTTACAGGTTCCTTCTTCTTCTGTCTTCCTCCCCCTCACATCATTTTTACTTACCCTTCCCCGTCACCTGGGACTGGTCTACACTAAGGGTAATGAAGAGCTGTTCCCCAACCTGATCCACTTCCCTCAACTTTGAAAGAAACTTCCAACAGTCCCAGTCAAATGGATCCCTCCAAGTTCATCTCATTTAAAAACCTATTTTTGTTGAGTAAGGCAGGAGCAAGTGGCTCAGAAACCATACTGAGGATGATCAAAACTACCTGAGACACAATAAATAAGGACAAACCTAAACTCCACATAGAACAAGCGATTCCTCAAAGGCATCTGTTCAACTCTCATAGTGTACTGCCTCTCAGACAATTTCCAGACCACTGAAGACATGGAGAGCCAGCCACTGAAAGGAGATGCCAATGGGGGTCAGTGGCAGCAGATACGGTACCTAGGCCGAACTGTCTGACGTCCCATGAACTTTGTTTTACTTCAGGACAGTCACCTGGAGGAGAGGTTATATGAAGAAAGGTGTTGAACAAAATCCTGCTGCTACTCTGGAGGAAAGCCATCCCCTTGGGGGCAGCAACCAGAGGAGCTCCTGGAGCAGAAGTGGAGACTGTTGTTGCACACGGCAGTACCCGGAGCAGCGTAGTGTTTCCAGCGCTTGCCACAGCCACTGACAGCAGGCTGGCGTTAAGAAAGATTGCCAGATAGTGCATTTTATGGCTTGAAAACTGGACTAAAAACTTTAAAAGAAGACAGAAATGCAACGAGCAGGAGACAGATTTACAGAGGTGCCAGGGAAGGGATAAGTTGGAAAGAAACCAAGACAAGATGGTGAGAAGGAAAGGAGGGAGCACGTGAGGAAGGGAGACAAATGTACCGGGCAGGAAACAAACTGAAGGGAGAAGGTGAAAGAGGAAGCAAACAGGATGGTCAAGAAAGGGCCAACAAGGGAAGGGCAGGAAAAAGAGAAAACAAAATAGTGATGAAGGAGCCAGTGGAGGAGGAGGAAAAGCAGAACTCCTTTCTAAGAGATAAGGGAAAATAAATGGAGTCTCCTGCTTAAAGCAGCCAGCAGGAAAAGGAGCATATTACTGGGTGTCCGTTACAAGAAAAGTAAATTAGACTGGTAACAAATTAAACAGGGCTGTCTTCCCCCAAAGCAGAAATCACAGAAAGACTAACTGATACACTCCTAAGTCTGGTGATTTTGGGGTCCCTGGACAGGCAGAATTGGAAACACGCTGACTACAGAAGAGCATTGTCCCCTCCTGTGATGTGGCGTTGCGTCACCTGTGTAGCTGTATATTCTTTTGATCACAGACATGAAATGCAGAATTAAAGTAGTTATTCTTCGGCTTTCTTTTTCCCCTAAAATTCAGCAGAGATTCTGAAATCTCTCCAGATAACTCTTGTCTCTTGGCTTGCATGAAACACTCCTAGTTGCTGATTGTATTTTGAATAAAATCTTCACTGAAGATCCATTCAAAGAGGACAAAGGGGTGCTGCTGCTGGACGGAGCTGTGCTCTTCTGCTTGGCTGCTCCGATTAAGATCATCCAGGCCAGCACGCAAATACTTTAAGGTGGGCACTTATTCATCCTGCCAGAAGAGTCTGATGCCATAGCTATTTGATTATTATTCATATTCCATTAAAACAATACAGTAGCAAGCTTTTAAGGCTGCAAGGTCAGACTTTCAGAAGAAAGAAGATTCCCAGGCTAAGGCAGGATAACTCTTCTGGCCTCATATGCCTACGCACTACGACAGGTTTAAATCAGAGGATCACGTGCGATTTCTGCAAGGGATCCCCTTATCATTCAACGCACAAGGTTAGACATTACATTAAATCTTTCCAAAGAACTCTAATCCATAAAAATCCATCACAGAAAACTTACTTAACGGTTGATATTTGGCAAAGAGCTGAGTACAGAGCCTGCGGACCAGGAAACGTCAGGCAGTGATGCTTTCTGCAGTGCTTCTGGCTTTGTCTGGAAATTTCTGACTGTAATTACTGTCAAGTGTAAGTACTTTTTTGTGCTGGGTTGGCAGAAATACGTAATGATGGCTTACAACGTACATTAGTGACAAGCACAACAGGTCATGTAATTAGCCACAGTGGCATAATAAAACAGTGCATAGCAGCCATCACCTCTTCCGTCTGGCTGGTTGTGGGTTGAAGGGAATTGCAGGGAGGGTATGCAACTGTTCACGAACAGCACAACGTGAATCCTCCCTCGGCTGCTTGTTTCGCGTGTGAAGACCACCCTCGCCCCCCAGGAACCGAGCGCCAGCCTGAAGGCGAGACACGTGCTCGAGAGCATTTCCCTTCCTGCCTGCTCAAGAGGGTGGCCCAGCCCCTCGAGACCCCTGTTTAACCAGGTCCCAGGGTTCCACATCACGCAGGGTCACGCACGTTTTAATGGCAAAGCCAGTCAGGGTCTCAAGCTGGGAAAGCCACCACGAGTCCACAGTAGCACTGCAGAGCAGCACACGCAGAGAAAAGGGGAGCACCCTCCCACCCCCCACCAGCACCACGGGCTCTGCTGCCAGGAGAAAAACATTTCCAATTCAATTGTTTGCCTGTGGCAAAGCTGAGATGCCCATCTAGGACATTTAAAAAGCCATAAATCAAAGCATCCGCAGCGGAACTAAAATTGGTCAAGACGAGGCTTTCCAAAAGGGCAGGGAAAGGCACGCCACGGTACGCTGGAGCGGCTCTAGCGCCGGCTTAAAGCCATCCTACCGCAGCGAGCGCACAGCTGCGTTTTCTTTCAAAATACTACTGCAGCCTTTCAAGAGAGAGGGGGAATAATCTAAATTCTGGCAGCGGGGGATATTTCACAAATCATATATGCTTTGGCATCAAGCCCTTAAAGCCAGGGGCCTTTACTCACAGGCTTTGCTGGGAGAGATCCACCCACCTCAAGTGGGATTAATTAAAAGAGGCATGTATCATGCAAATAGTTTCTGTTTCCTTACAGAAATATTCAGAGCACATAACCCAAACCAGCTTTAGAATCAGGGCGAAGCAAGGAAGAAAATTATTTCCTGCTCCCCTAACCCTTTTCCTTTCCCTGTAGAGTAGCCGAGGAACAGTGAGAAAACGCCAAGAGCTCACCGTTTCGGTACTAGTCCTTTGCCTGAATGCTAATGAAGCGGAGGGGAAAAAAAAAAAAGGGAATTTTTTAAAGGCAGGGGCTGCATCGCACTGTGAGGTGCCCAATTCTCCAAACCAAACGTGTGCTCAGCCACTTGTTGGAAAAGGATGGTCCAAATCTTACCCCTGAAAAAAGATCTGTTTATCTTAAGGCAGAACGGGAGAAAATAGAAAGCTGCTATTTCTTCAGCATGTCAGGATTTTCAGCTCCATGTGACAGTGGCTGCAACAAAAAGCTCCTGTGGAAAGCCAGATGAACTTTAAAAACACAACTTGCTTCTCAGGAAGCTAAACTATTTCCCTAGATATGCGAGATCCTGACACCTCAAGGAATCAGTGCAGAAAATGGTGGTGGAGCACTCGGAGCACGGAGCCCCGGTTCAAAAATAAGTCACAGAGAAAGCTCGAGTTTCCACAAGAACTCTTCCTCAAAACTATTTTTTTTTTTGTTTCCCTTTTAATATCTCAGACCCATTTTCTGAGTCAATTTCCTATGATCCCGCGAAGGCTGTTATTAAAACCAGACCAAACAAGGCAGAAATTCCAGGGCTCCCAAGAAACGTTTAACAGGCACAGGAGCCGGCCACACTGTCCCCCTCAGGTGATTTCCTCTGCAGCCCCTTCCCTGGGATTTCCTCTCTCGGAGTTTAGTCAGCAGGAGAAACCTGAAGTTTCAGCAAAACGGCAAACCCATCCTTCATCCGTAAACATCTGAGATTTCGTTTTTGAATGTCTGAGGCTTTCACAGCTCGAAGACAGACATCTAGGATCCAGTCCAGAAGATGTGTATTGCAGATATTTTTTTCCACAAGAATGTCAGGCAGACGTACATTCCATTTTATACCCAGCTACAGCATTTTAAAAACCCTGACCCCCTTTATCAGCCACGGCTTCACATGCCACCAGTGGCGGTCACGGATCGAGCTGATCGCGGGCTGCTTACCCAAGTGTCCTTGGCGCGCCTGAAAATTCCTTTTGGGTCTCCATCCCACCTATCACTTTAGCATCAAAAGATTACCATCAGACATGCTCTTAGCAAGCCGCCTCGGGAAAGCGAGGTTCATGCAAAACCCACAGCCAGGCGGGACAGGGGAGACGTGCTCATGTGCAAGGCAAGGTGAGAGGAGCCAGGGAGCGATGGTTCTCTCCGGCAGTACAACCGACAAAACACTGGACCTCATTCCTGGATCCGGTATGTCATTTCTCTGATGGCACGAGGGAAACTCTGGGGCCAGTGCCCTTCCGCTCAGCCCCAGGCTCTCCCAACGAGAGGACCCTCATTTATTTATTCTTCATATTATAAAGGGTAATTATATCAGAAACGGCCTCAAATTCAAGTTACTGACAACTACAATAGGTCTCACCTATTTAAAAGAAATGGAGATAAGAACCTTTGGAGAAAAATTTACCATTTCCAAAACGTAAAATGTGCACTTTTTGTTTCTATTTCACTGGCTTTTTTTCTTTTTCTCCCCAAATTGTGCCTAATTTTAATGTAACAGTCAATTTATTGAAAACGGAGAAACCTCTTTGTTCCAACATCGCCTAATCTGCCCATGCCTCTCGTAATCTAGGAAGTTACCAAAGCCCTCAGAATCAGAGGCTTCCATATATATATATATATGAGCGATTATGTGTATTATGTCACTGTGAAAATAAATATTAAGGACATTTCATTCATGTAACTTATATAAAAAAGCAGTCAATGCCACACAAAATTATACAATGTGCAAAGCTACTTTAAAAAGTACTGATAAATGCAAAGCCCTGGGAACGAAAGGAGATGATGCGGTGATAAAAATCCTGTTCCTCAACTAATTATTTTGTACCATGTGATCGTCACTGTTAAACAGCTACGGACCATTTTCAACTGGCTGTAAATTATCTGCCTTGTGGAGTAAGAATCAAACTCCTATGAGTTTGTTCCACTGGTTCTACAGGGATTATTCTTGTTCTCTCCCAGAAGAGCCATTAATTCCTCTGGTGAGGACGCAGAATGAGTTGTTGTACCCCTGCCCCTCTTCTGGGCAGGGGGGTAGATGACCGCTCTCTGTGAACCCCTATGTGGGTACGGCACAACCAGTACAGGGGTTCTTGGTGTAAAATCACCTAGTGTTTTCAAACTAAACAACTGGATTTTTTTTTCCGCCTGAAAAAGCTTTCTATTTTTTCAAAAAGTCATATTTGTGCTAAAAATTGGTTCCTCAAAACGCCTTTGACTCTCTGCAGGGAATGCCTAATTTTGTTTTGTTACCAGACTTATTCCACGGTGCTCGACTTCCCGACACAGTGCAGAATCTGTCTGTTATGCCAGAGGGAGAGAACCATGCCCACCACCGGGAAGATCCCACATCTTACCTTGGGACGCTGGGAGGAGCCCGGGTCGGCCGAGAGGGAACCTGTGGAGGCCCTCCGAGGGTTTCACCACCACTCGGGAATGGAGGCAGTGGTCCTGGGCGGAACGGAACTGGGGGAGCCCCCGACTGAGGGCCTGGAGATGGGATTGCAGGAGCGGGTCCTCGGCCAGATAAAGGTCTGGTTGGGGGATTGTTTAATGTGGGTCTCTTCTGGGTCGAGGGACTCGGAGGAGGTGATCTAGTGAAATACAAGAGATTGAAGAAGTTCACTAAGGTGGGGCTTGGGTGTTTTGTGGGTTTGTTTGTTGTTGTTTTCTGGGTTTGTTTTGGATTTGGGGGTTTTTAATTACTATTTTTAAACAGAAATTAAGCCCTTTTTTAGGCTTACGACTTTTTTTCTGGCTTTTTCCCTTGCCATCATCATCAGAGTACCATGTATATTTAAGTCTCACAGTTACCCTTCCTACAGACAGCATGCCCTATGATAATCACAAATAAACATATGAGCAAAGAGGTAAATTAAATGGATTTTAATATTAGAGTTCTAATAATGTTCTGTTAAGTGGATTTTCCAGGACATGGAGCCTGAGATGCTGAACTACCAGTTCCTGTTTCCAGTACCTGAAGGGTCCTACAAGGAAGCTGAGAGGGGACTTTTTACAAGGACCTGTAGTGACAGGACAAGGGGTAATGGGTATAAATTGAAAGTGGGGAGGTTTAGATTGGACATCAGGAAGACATTCTTCCTGGAGAGGGTGGGGAGGCACTGGGACAGGTTGCCCAGAGAAGCTGTGGATGCCCCATCCCTGGAAGTGTCGAAGGCCAGGCTGGATGAGGCTTGGAGCAACCTGGTCTAGTGGAAGGTGTCCCTGCCCATGGCAGGGGGGGGGAACTGGATGGGCTTTAAGGTCCCTTCCAACCCAAACCGTTCTATGATTCTATGATTCTGTAACAGCTTGCAAGAAGAGGCCTTGTGAATGCGCGACGGGGGTGACAGAAGCTATAAATCCACTGGACAGTCTTTCACAAGGCAAATATCCTGTCCGGTGTTCCATGGGATACGTATATGTGGGAAAATGTTCTGATTTCCCTCACAAATGTCATCAAAGACCTGGAGGAGTATCAGCCCAAAGAGGCAGGGCGGGAGGGAGCTCCCGATGCTGACAATGTTTGCCTGCCCTAAATTTCTTTGCAAACCAGATACGAGGGTCCTTACCTGCGGGCCTGCTGAAGCCAAGAGTCGTCTACGGGAGGGGGCGCAGGGGTTGAGACCGTGCTAGTGCTGATATCACCAATGATGGCCAGGGCTTCCTTTAGTGCTTGGTACATGCGGAGCATTTCATCTCGCCTCTGCGCCTGCTCAGCCGACTCCTCCATTAGAGTGTTTTGGTCCTCAGAAGAATACAAGTGAGCCAGGAGCTCTGCGTTGATAAATTCTTTTACCTATTTCATCAGACAAAAATAAAACAAAAAAAACCAAAACCAAAACAACAACCCACCAAACAAACAAAAAAAACCCCTAACCTACCAAAATATAGTACTGAACAAATACAACGTGAGATCCAGGGAACTAGGAGACAGATGTATCTCATCTGTTTCTCCTACTACCTTGCATCAATTCTCCTGGTTGTGCAGTTCTTCTTAGGTCAGATCAGGGACTAAAAAATGCTGAACTAGGACTGAGCTGACGGTGCAGCAGCATGAGGTCTAGCTGTGGCCTGAGGAAAGGCTGGCACAGTGCAGCTGGGCAGAGCATTTTGGTCCTATTCTAAATGGCTCAGAGGTAAATGACAGCTTTTAGCAATACTATCAGATGCTAAATTCCCCTGGAAACGGGAATTTTCAGGCTTTATAGCATCTTGGTCAATTATTTTCTTAGCAACAATTTACCCTGCTGTAGACAGTGTCTTTCATCTGCAACAACTTTGTCAGATCCTAAATATCCCATCCACATGCATTCAAACTGAAGGGAGAAGTCTCCAAGTAATCTAATTTACTATATTGATTTCCTGCTACGCCTGCCCTGGTTATGGAAATCTGGGCCATATTAGGAGAGATAAAAAGCTAGAGGTACTCTGATTAAATAAGACTGTGGTAAATAGACCAACTGCTGACCTACTAAATCCTTGCATTTGAGACTGTCGTTGCTGTTCTGATCTATTTCTCATCTGGCTTTTTGCTCTGTAAAGCTTTCTTTGAGCCGGAGATACTAACGATAATACATTTCCTAGGTTCTGCTTACATAAACCTGAGCTCCGTTTGCACGTGGGTTTGTGCTAATTTAGCAACACTGATTTAAATCCTGACAGTTAGGCTAAGACAAAGTTTGTGTTCAGAGGAGGTCAGTGTGAGCAGTCAAACGGCACGGGCATGGGACCCCTTATGGTCACCTAGCAATGAAAATAAGGCCAGGACAGACCTTACAGGGAAACAAAACCACATTGCCCAGGCTTGGCTGTCATTTCCCATTCACGTATGACAGGAGATGCACAAATTCTTAGCAAAGCCTGGAAAAATGTTCCATGAGTCTCATGCTGTTTTCCAGTAGATGGTACTGATCAAGAGCCAGAGTACACTACTTTCCACACGATTGCCAAAAACTCCACATTAAAAACAGATATCATAGTTAAAACAGCATCACATTCTACTCGATGAAATGAGCATTTTAATGGCATCACTTCAAAAAAATATCATCCTAAAATTAGATTAAGGCCAGAGCTGATTGTAAAAGCATTGTTAAACCACAAATATCTGTTTGAAAAAAATTAGCCTGTGACAATTATTGTGACAGATCCCTGTCTGCCACTAGCAGGAGCCTCAAGTAACTCCCTGAACTCTTCTGGAGAGGGAAGACTGCTGCGTTAAGGATGGTTCTGGAACCAACCTCTTTCCTTCTGCAATCGGATGCACTATACTAGACAGAGGAAGATCCTCGCTTAGCAGAGGGCAGACTACAACAGACATCATTCCTCAAACACGACCCGTTCCTTAACCCTAAGTTTGATAATAACAAGTGCTCTGGAGTTCTTCTACTCAGCGAAGATTAGTATCCGCACTGCTTACGGCGCACACGCTGTGTACCGTAAGGCCGGACCCCCCCGTACAGTCGGCGACGCCGGGGCGCCGCGAAACGCCAATTCTGAAATGTGTGTTTTGTTTGGGCGTGTTTGAATTGCTAATGGCAACTCAATGCAGTTCTCTGCGGTCATGGATTTTTCTTTCAAGGTAATCAACATCCACCCTCAGGGAAGAATAAGGGATGCATTTGGAATACAACGATCTCGGCTTAGGCCTCCAAATATGCTTAGGGACAGCATCTGATTACGTTCCGCACACTGAGTTTGAACCTGATACTTCCCTGGAATTATATGTGCTCGTTTACAGCCCCACAAAGTGGAAAGGAAGTTCTAGGAGGACTTGGGAGGTTATAATTGTCATGGAAACAAACTCCTTGGGATCGATTTGTTTCCAGAGTTTTGAAGGCAGCATGATGGGGCAGCAGAAAGTACTGAATATGCTCATTAAGGGGGAAGGGGAGGGGTGTTCTCACTTAACTGCTGGTGGATGGGTTGGACTTTTGAAGACTCCAAGGAACTTAACAGGACCCAACTTCCATCACAGCTCCAGCGCTTTGCAGGTGTTAGCACAACCTTTTGGCTTGGGGCTCAGCAGCCTTAATTCAAGCATTTCGTTCTCTTTTTAATAGTGCTGATTTTTTTTAAATTGACATTTTAGCTATTGTTTTTAATAGGATATTTTACTGCCTATGCTGCACAGAAAGTAGGGCATTAATGTTTCCAGTCTCACCCTTCGCAGTCCTTCAAAATGTTTCGATTCTTTGCCACAAATTTAATTTCTAGGATGCAGGTGTAGGTCTTAGCTGACTAGCAAACCCAAGCGTAGCTATGGGCTACGAGGTCATCTGAAAGGCAGGTGATGTTTTAAGTACGTTGTTTCTGTGTGCTGCGGTCAGCCAGCACGGCAGACCTCACCGCTGTAAGCAACAGCTGATGAGATCGAAAGTACAAAATCTGGTATTCTGCTTCTGAGTAAAGCACTTCAGAGACCCTTCAACTATTCCATACGAGGAGGTGAGTGGCAGAAAATTTAATGTAGACTTTCAGAAGGAACTGCTCACCCAACTCTGCAGTCTATGAAATGAGAGCTGAACTCCAGCCCTTTCGAAAGTCGTAACCAAAGTTGTGTTACGTCAAGGCAGCAAGTCGCTAGCTGTGGTCTGGAGAGAGCAGAGAACACCCTACAAAGTCTACCGCACGGCTGATTTTGGGAAGGAAAGGACAGTTCCGTTGTTCCCATGCTCTTTTGTAAGAACTCACCCATGACTAGAGCATTATTTGGAGCCCGACTCTCCTACACCTAAAGCAGTTAATGGAATCTCTCTCACCCTCATGCAAAATTTATGCTGGTCTGACATGTACCAGGATATCCCACTGAAATTTCCCATCCAACCACCTAACGCTTCAGTGCAACGCCAATTCCACAGGGCTGATGAAATCCATCAGACGGACCAGAGGTGGCTCTGAGTCAAAAGTAAACGCTGCTTTCTAACCAGATTTGCCTTACAGCCTATTGTATTTGTAAAGACCGATTGGGTGGTTGACCTCCCGGAGAAGGTGCCACCCATAACTAACAGGAGCTGTGCTCTCCATTATTAATTTATACAGTAGCCGTGGCGCTCATATTAAGCTTAGCTGTCAACAAGATCCATTCAGAACTCTCCCAGGATACGAAGGCTGAGGAACTAACGCAGTGAAAAAACAATGATATCGTAAAGACCAAATAATCTTCAGATCTAACACACGCACACAATTCATCAAACCACCACATCTGCTTATCAAAACAACTGTGTGGCTTCTAGGTTTATTCCTTGAAAACTGTAACCTGAAAATATAAAGAAACTCAAATAAAATAAGAATTCCTTTAAGAAACCATGACAAAGGGCTGCAGACTGAAAACCTAGGAAGCACAGCTCTGCTCTGCTGCTCTGAGACTGCCTAGATGGAGCTCCCAACTCCCTTTTCCTGTTGTATCAAAAGCAGGACAGGAAAAACGGAAATAATGCAAAAAAAGATCTTTGATTTACCTTTCAATAATAACGTGTGGTCTGATTAAGATGTAAATGAATTCAATCTTCAGCATTTTGGAGTACGCACTGAGGCAGTGTGCCTTGAGAAGGCTGCAGAACTCCCTACTGCTACAGAAGATTGCAATATTTTGTCTAAAAGTGTGACATTTATGGAAGCGTGTTCTTCCCTTCAGTACGTGCTGTTATTGCTGCCATACTCAAGAGGTGTGTTTGAGCGCAAGAGATTTGACAGACATGTTAAAACAATGTAGAACCCTGGCTGCTACTTACATTATTGATCATCAGGTGCATGATTGTTTTTGGTATCAAGTCTCGGATACATTTGTTGATAATAGACATGTAGGAATCCACAAGATTTCGAATGGTCTCCACCTGTCTCTCCAGCTGGGGGTCCATTGAAAAATTGTCTGCTTGGCCATTTTCATCGTTTTCAGTCTACACAGAAGAAAAAATAAAAGACAAGTGTTTTGGACTGCAGCACACTGGAAATATATTGGGGAAAACCCCTGGATTTATGGTAATCCAGCAATGAGACTCATACAAAGAATGTCTGGAGGTCAAAATACGAAGTTCCGGCCTGTTTAACGTTAGTGTTTAGCATTGTGAAATTCGGACCTCTAAAGGTTAATGCAATATGAGATGCAAGACCCATTTCATGAAGAATATCATATATTTCCACACAAATTTGTCACTTTATATTAAAGTTCTCATGCATGGTGGTAAAGGAACCCCCAAGAAATTATCTCAGATCACTTACTGCACAACTTATTATCAAATCTTTTACCATTCAGATTCGGCCGGCTTGACCCATGCAAGAAAGCAGCACCCTAACTCTGGGTTTTGAATTTTACCCCCCATGGGTAAAAAAAAACATCCTTGTAATTTAAGGCTGACTCAGTTGTGACAAGTTCCGCGGTTCTGCCTCAAACTTATTAGATGTGAATAGCACCTCTATAAACAAAGGATTTATGAAGGAGAACAGCAAAAGCATCGTTGGTTCCAGTGCTCAAGGTTCAGCGTAACATAGGCTGGATTATGTATTAGAGGTCTCTCTTTCATTGGACAGGAAAAAAAACCCGCTTTGTATGTAAACAGCTGACCTAATTAAAGAAAATACCAGGAACTTTAACTGGAAGCTAAAAGGTTTGTGCTTCGCTTCGGTCTGGTCTGTGTAAATATGAGGAAACCTAAAAAAAGAATAGTAGCCTTTTGGTGAAAAAAATCAAATTGCTTTCTGAGGCTCAAAGATGCCAAAAGAATGGAATTTGAACCTGGAAAGGACAAAGAACAATGTTCTTTCCCCAAACTCTGACATACAATACCTCTCCCTGAAAACGACCACTAAAGCCACATTAGCATGAACTATAAAATCCAAACCTGTCCTGTTGGCACCTCGAAGCGTAACACGAAGAAACAGAAAGCGCTCGCACGAAGCGAACAACCCAACGAGTACGAGTTACACACCAGCCAGACCCCTGTCAGCACAACTCCGTTCACAACACAGCGTTCAGCTACGACTGGCCCATCAGCCGTGCTTTACAGACCCCCGGAGCAGTTGAAATCAGTACCTAACCCGTCAGTGAAAGACCATTAGTGCTAGATATGCACATATGTCACCTTCACACAGGCTTCTCCCTGCCCAAAAGCCATTCTCGCTGAGCTGAAAAGGGATTCCTAAGTTCCACCTCCTAGCACAGGGTCCGCTCCTGCTCGAGCAGACCACTTCGTGTTTACCCCTTGCAGGCAACGGCTTGGTCAGTCCCATCTAAACGAAACGGCAGTGGCTGTGATTTGTTAAACTAGAGTTGAGTTAAGAAGACCCAACGTACCACTTAGAAATGAAACGTCTTTGTAAAAGGAGTTTCAAAAGTTCAGGTTGCTTTTAATGACAGGTAAATTACTGGAAAAACAGCTGATCTACAAACTTGAAAAATAATTAACAGTGCTTCCTAAAAATCTTGGGGCTGTGGAGGACACTGAAAGAGCTCTTGATGAAAACAGTGTTTTCAGCTCTGTAACACCAGTAGGCACACTACCCCATAAACCTTAATCGTTTTGTTAATAAACTGCATATGCCAAGAAGTCACAGCATGCCGACTGGCGATTTTCCTCAGCCTCCATGTTTGAAAAGAAACTAATTTTCCCTATGAAATACCAAATAAATGGAAAAATCCTACATCAATCATATATCCACAGATTTTAGCCAAGTAACTGCAGACTGAAAATGCCCTTTTTCCAGTTCCTCCCTTCTCTTTCTTTTCTTCTTCGCTGTCTACATAAAGTGCAGTTTGTCCATGTATTTTTTTTCCTCCTTCACTGTTTAAATTACAGATTGCAGTAAGATTCTTAGCTGGCTAAGCAGCAAAGTGACAGATGTTTATCATTATCCTCATCAAGAGAATGTGAAGTAAAAATAGTAATTTGTCTCTGATCTTTACGGCAAGGGGTAATAGTCTGCAAACATTTAACCTTTTACATACAGGCTCATAGGTGATATTACAGAAAGTGGTTAATACTTCAGGGCTCTTGTTAGAAACTGTAATAGAGTTGACTTCACATTGTTGATTTATTTTCTCAGAAATCAAAAAAGATCAACCCTTCATGAGTTTACAGTAATTCCTTCTGAAAGCTTTTTGGCCCTAGTATTCTGATTTGATGTCTCAACTGAAGGCTTGTCATGCCACAAGCCCTGTTTGCATCGCATCGTGCACATGGAAATCTCCTTCTAACAGGTATCTGTGCTCTACAGTACACCAAGAGGCGTTACTGGGCTTCCTTTTAAGCCATCAGCAGCGTCTGAGAGGAAGGTTGCCTGGTAAAGGCATCACAACACGACAGGAGTGATGTAGACACCCCATCCCATGTCATTCTTTCAAAACGGTGGGTTTTCTCCCTGAGCATCCCGGTGACCCTCGGCCCACGGCACTCCGCCTTCTAGAAAGGCTTTTGCAAGTTTGCTGCAGTGAATAAACCCGAAGCAGAATAGGTAAGAAACCCCTCACATTTCTGACAGCTCTTGGCCAGAACGTTCACACTGAACAGAAAAGGAGGACAAAGAAGCTGGAAACAGGTTTCCATGTCTCCTTTCCCAGGAGCCAAGGCAGCCACAGTCCCCTTTCTGTGCTCCTCATCCTTAAGCCAGCCTTGCTCATTCCAACAGCCAGTGTTAAGCGACAGCACATGAATCTGGGCTGAGTTTTCATTCAGTTGGCTCTTGCTTAGCACTGCTATTAATTGTTGACAGGAATGGAATATTATTACTTCAAACGAACACAACCGTAATTACTGTTGGAACTTTTGTAAGCCCCCAACAAAGAAAGTACGGAAGAATCTAGAGCGCTAAAAACCAGATAAAGATTATTAGATTCACCTTGGAACAACTCAAATTCAGATGTCATTAGAATATCTGGTGAAAATACACCACAGCTACAGTGAAGCAATAGGGGAATAAAAACACGGACTAAGGGAAGGTAACTCGGAAGCCAGGATGGCCCTTTCATTTATTTACACTTACACGTTGCCACGGACATAGGTCCTTCCCTTCTGCTTTCTCTGCACTTTAGAAAAATTAAAATAATAGCCATTCCTTGTGCTCTGCAGCAGGTCTCACCTGCCCTTCATCCGGTGCTCTGTGATCCCCGCGTGGGAATGTGCTGCTACTCTTCCACCTGTCCTGCGTTTGGATACCTTCTGTGCTGAGAATGTACGGAGGATTAACTGAAGCGTCATCCAAAAGAAGACAAAAAATTACATGTGAAATCCAAACCACTTAAGTCTGTGGGAATTCTACTGCTGGCTGCAGTGGGAATAGGATTTCGCCCTAGCACATGCATTTCTACCCAACAAGTTACTGGGCTTCTGAAGACTGTAAACTCGCTGCCGCAAGAGGAATGACTTTGTGTGGTACAAAGGGATACAGGCATGAGGAATTATGTGCAATCCAAAAAAAAAAACCAACCCCAAAACCCAACTAAATAGTCCCTCAGAATATCAGGATAATTTTCCTGATTGTGGCAGTTATAAGCTTGTTGAAGGATGTCCCAAGAAAAATTCAGGAAAAGTGTGACTCCTTTTAAAATTCATAGCAAAACTGGTAACCTAACGAAAACAGTCCCGAGCTGGCCACACAGAGAGCGCAACCCTTCTGATTTCCATGATTTCATTACATTCAGGGCAGCTGCCAGCATATTTAAGCATGTCTTGTATAACATTCCTGATGTCAGTTCCAAGAAGGAGCATTTGTCTAGCATTTTCATTAGGGCAGTGTATCAACCAATTTTCTGTAATCAAAAAGGCATTCTATCAAAAATAACCGAGAGGAAGCGGACTGGAAGGTGACTGACTGAAGGGTAGAAGTCAAAGCAGCACCAAAGCAACGCTCTAAGCTAAGAAATAAGTCCGTGGCTGCAGTAAGAAGCCAATTATTTCAGAGCTGCTTTCCTATCTTTCATTTACAGATGCGAGCTCAGAGCAAGCACCACCACCTGAAAATGAATTATTCCCACCAGGTTGCATTGATATTTTAATTCACAGCTGCTGAATTTCTTTTATCCATTGCTAATCTAATTTAGCCATTCCTGTCCAAGTAAGGCTTTTCTTTAGTGCAGTTGTCCTAACCTCTCCCTGCCGTTTCCTAAAGTGTTCCACTGGTTCTTGATTCTCTTTCTTCATTGAGGTTTGCTGCTCCCTCTATCACTCAGCCAACGTGGCGTGCCCTTTGCCAGACGACCGCCGAAACCACACGACGGCTTCACGCGGTGAGGTTTTTCGCACTGGAAGGAACCCCACGTAAATGGCAATACATTACTTCTGTGTATTTACAACAAAAGAGGCAGCAGAAATAACATTTCCCAGGTAGCTTGGAAGCTGTCCTTTTCCCTCGCAGAGGGTGACTTTGTCGCTTCTCCATGCTTTCAGCATCTCCTGCCGCGGGAGTGTGGCTGCCTTCACTGAGCCCCCCTCCGACTGCCCCTTGCAGCTTTCATCCGTAGCCGTGAACTGCTCTAAACAGACGTTATGATCCGGCTTTCCCTTGTACACATAACCTCTCTCTCTCCATACCCATGTAGAGGAAAGATAGAACCTGGCTCAAGTTGACCCAACAAGTATTTAACCATCCGGATTAGCTTGAACAACTCTCTGCTGAGATTCTTCTCTGTGGTTACAGAAGTACAGACCATTAGCCAAAACCTTCTGCTGAATCCACATTCTGCTTCCCAGGTTTAATGACTTAATGATCCTGAACATTCAAAATCTCCCCTAGATTCAATGATCCCGAACATTCAAAATCTGTATTAGGCTCTTTTCCTGCCTTCTTCAATCAAGAAGCTGGTTTGGAATTAGGAGACAGAAAGGAATGATGTATCACCAGAACTCCAACACATTTGGAGTTACTTTTGTCTTACAGTTCCTAACAGGTTGACGTCTAATCATGCCAAATCCATCCAATCCCCCTTCAGAGCAGGAATCGGGCCTTATGGGCAAGGAATTAACATGAGATGCCCTGTATTTCAGACTTCAGTGAAGCTTTTAGACACAGTCTCAAGTGACATGAAGGCAGATGCTCTCCCTGCAGTTACTGGTCGGATGCTCATTTCCATAGAAAAGCTGTCAGTGGCTCACTGTCAAACCGGAGAACTCCAGCAATGGAACTTCCACCCGGGCTGTATTTCTTAATGTGCTTATTAGTGCCTTAATGCTCAGGAGGGTGGATTACACAGCCTGCTGTATCACATTTACAGATGAGAAGAAAGTGGAAGAGGATGTGAACACATTAGATGACAGGACCAGAATTCACAATGATCTGGAGAGAGTGCTTAAAAACCTAGATGAAATTTATTATGAATAGAAAATATTTGAACTTGGGCAGGAATAAATCAGTTACAAACACACAGCATGAGAATGGCCACTTCAGAAGCAGTTCAGCAGAAACGAACTGTGTCTACAGTGCAATATAAACAGAGCAGTAGTCAACAACGTCTTGCTGTTCTGAAAGCAGTACCAGAGCTGTGCACCTAATTCTGGTTATCACACTACCAAAAATTTGTGGCACATTTTGAGTGTGTTCGGAGGAAGCCACTGAGGAGGATGCTCAGGGCTCTATAAAATATTATCTGAAAGGAAAAGCTAAGATCAATTGGGACTGAGAGTTCAAAAGAAACCACCTGTACAAGGGGAGAAATTAGTGGGTTTGTGGATAGGAAAAGATGTCAAATATTTGGAAAGTGTTACATGTTAAGAACAGTGAAGCACAGAAATAGATGCAATAGGAGAGTTGCAGATTCTCCTCCAAAGATTAGACCAACATCCCTCAGACGTGGCCTAGGTACGGAGATCCTGCCTTGAGGCAGGGGAAAGAACTGGACAACCTCTCGCAGCCCTTCCATCCAGGAGGTGATACTGGGTGCAAAGCAGCAGGAAATTATAAGCTGACACCACTACAAGAAGAAAAGGTGTTTCTGAAAATACAAAACCAGATCATAGAATCATAGAATCATGGAATGGTTGGGGTTGGAAAGGACCTTAAAGCCCACCCAGTCCCCCCCCCTGCCATGGGCAGGGACCCCTTCCACTAGACCAGGTTGCTCCAAGCCTCATCCAGCCTGGCCTTGAACGCTTCCAGGGATGGGGCATCCACAGCTTCTCTGGGCAACCTGTCCCAGTGCCTCCCCACCCTCTCAGAGAAGAATTTCTTCCTGATATCTAATCTAAACCTCCCCACTTTCAATTTAAACCCAGATGTACAACATCATCTGCTTTTTGTTCTGCGCAGAAGTCAAGTAAAAAATAAAGCATGGCCGTGAATAGCCACCTCCCCTCAAAGAATCTGTGCTCCAATTTCACCATTTGCTGCCATGTACATCTCTCACACAAAGGACTTTTACATAACCCTCCCTGCGCTGCAAGTTTTGGTTGGGGGCCAACAGCTGCTTCATGCCTTTCAGAACAGACTGCTGGACAAGCAAAAGCAGAAAGAGGCTGGCACAAGGAAAACAGCACCTTTGTTTATAAAACAAATACTACTTTGGAATTTGCAAACTTTTCAGTCATAGAATTTCCTTGTCATAACAAGACATGAAGTGCCCCGTATTTATAACGGCACATTAGAACAAAAATCCAGGATGTGAGATACTACTGGCACAATATTTGCCATTATTTCAGTACAGAAGGAGGTCAGCGGATCTTGGGAAGTCTCAAATAGCGGCGAGTCACCCAGTAATTCAAGCCATGACGATAAAGACTCCAAGTGTGATGATTAGCCCAGATGATGACATTTATTGTGTGTTTGTTACCGAGCGCACTGAACACATTCCCGGAGACAACAGCCCAATCCAGCAGCAGACACCAATGGTAAAGGGAATAGCATCCCTTGCTGTGAAAGGAGGTAATCGATGGGTGGAGGCATCAACCGGACATCTGAGGATTAAAAGATTAAAGCTATTGGCTGTGGCACGCAGCTTCCCTAAGAAGGAAAATAGAGAAGTCTTGGAGCTTCTACCAAAGATGATGAAAATAGAAAGCCGAAGTAGTCATCCATGACGCTGAGCAGAGAAGTATTAAGGGTCATCACGAAGCCTGAAATAACACCTTTCCATTCATCTCTCTTATTTGCCTCCTCACCAAAACCATTTTTAAAAGAAATGCTAGCAGAACTGATGGCTGTTGAGGACTTTTACTTACCCGTAACCATGCAAGAGTGGGTCGCTAACAAGATTTTCCTTATTCCGGCAACGGTGCACAGGCCTCAGCCTCAAGACTGCAAGTTTAAAAGACGGCTTGTGGCTTCATGTGCCTATGTAAAATACGGAAGAGCTGCATGGTTTTCCCAGAACGGGATCATTTCAGAGGCAGGCACCAGAAAACAAGAACGAAACCCCCACAACTCTGTTTTTCCTACGTCCTGTACTTAGCCTCCTACTTCATGGGCCCCCTTCCAGCGGCGATGGTAACTTTTCAGTACCTACCAGCCTGGTTTAAACGGACTTGAACACAGGAGAAGGGCAGCGTGCCTGTCTGGGTGCAGGCGGGGAGGGACGGACCTGGGGGAGGCCGTGCACTGGGGGAGCTCTGTGAAGTGTCCAGTGCAGGGACTATAAATTACAGCCCTGTCTCTTATTTTCAGTTGATCTAATGCAATGTGTCACCTATCACTGCACTCTTATTCCATAATTAATGATGTCTAGGAAAATATTCTGAAATTCTCCTCTGATAAGCACCAAGACAAACTTGACGTTTCCTCTCCGAGATGCGAAAGGGGACGTTACGCTGTTTCCCCCCCCACGTCCCTCGAGCCATGAGAAGTACCAGATCCGTCTCTGCTGGGCCAGACTAAGCCCTGGTTCACCACAAACTCGCTGAAGTACCGACAAATGATCTCCATAGTAAATGATGCAAATAAGAAATGTCAGCATGCTCCAAAATTCCTCGCTTAATCTTATTGCCAGTTGTATAGTCTGGATAATCAGTAAATAAATCCCTCTAACTCTGCTCAAATCCTTAGGGGCTGAATACACAGAGAGCGCTTTCTCATTCATTCTCATTAACCTTCCCAGCTCTAAACAAAGCAATTTCCTACTTTTCTTAGTGCCTGATTTTTCCACTGGCCTCTGCAACACCTGATTTAGCGGCAGTGATTTCTCACTTGTGATTTCTGTTTCGAACTGGCATTGTTCTTTCTCCTCACACACACACGCTTGCCGGAATAGCACGAATCAGCAAGATTTAAAACCTCCCATTCTCAAGTTTGAAGCCCCTAAAGGGAAATTGCAGTTGTGATGCCAAGGAACACAGTCGTACGTTATTTGACTTTTCCTCGGCCAGGCTGAGAGCGGAGGGGGAGGGAGGGAGGAAGGAGAGGAAGATGGCATTTTAATAGCACCCGCACTGATCGCACACAGTTGGATCACTGTGCTCCAGAGCGGCACCATTTCCTCTCCCCTTTGCCTCGCACTCGCTCCATGCCGCTGAGCCAGGCTCTACAGGAAGGATTCTCAATCTTTTTCTCCCAGGGTGGACCACATCTTAGTGCAGAAATCTGTCTTGTGGAGCAGGCTAGCCCCCCGCCCCCTTCACTCCTATTTTTGACAGACCATTACCAACTCAAGCCTTGCACAGACCACCCCACCCGCATCCCAGATAGGGCTAAATGGGCCAACATTCCTGCCACGACAAGATGGATTATCCCTCCATCTCTCGCTCCAATTCTCACAGTCTCTCTAGCATCCCCCAGTAACTGCTTATTAAAAAAAAAATTAATAACAGGAATGTACTTAATCTAATTTAGCAAGTGGACATGCAAGAACCACCAGCGTCTTACGTAGATAAATCTACCTTTCCCAGATGTTAGTCATATGCCAAACATATCCTGGCCAGAGTCCTCGTCCAAACATTTCATTGGATAATTCATGTCCTAAGATTCAAAGCTCTCATACACATTAATGGGTTTTCCATAAGCCTTCTGTCAGGCAGGGTGACACTGGTCTACAGATTCTGGCAGAACTCGTACGCCCATAGAGCATCACCGATCACCACCGTCGCTCGTCCCCATTTAAGAACTCCTTTAACTCTGCAAGTAAAAATCTGAGCTGGAACATTCCTGTGGCAGAAAAGCCTCAAAACCCATCAGGAGAGGAATCTGAAAACACCGCGAGCTTCACTGTTAGACAAAAGAAAATCATCCGTCCAGGAGCATTTTGGATTCAGGCCACAAGAAGAGAAATTGAAAATTACTGGGTAAAATTATTTGCAGGGGAAGAAATGAGTTGTGAACAACCATGCTGCACATAACCCTGGACCAAATGAAATTAGATACTGCTTTACGGCACGGCTTCCATTTTGTGTAAACATGCCAAAACCCCTCTCAGTATTCTACAGAATGAGTAGAAAATGAAAGAATTTTTCTTTTTTTCCCTAAAAGAAAAGCAAGTTGTATTTAAGAGACAGCGAGATTCTGGTAAGTTAATACACGTGTCTGTCAGCAACAAACATAAACACTTCACGTTACAAGACCCCATGCTTGTCACCACGAGCCAAAACGAAGCCGCAAAGTTTAAACCCGACGCCGCTCTGACCCCCTTGCCGTGGGGAAGGGGAAGGAGAGCAGTGACGAGCCCTCCACCCTGAGCAGACGCAGGAGTTTACCTTTGCAGTTGAGCCCCCCCGGCTTTACTCTTGCTACGAACAACCCTAACCACGCGCTTCCGTTGGGCTGCTTTTGCAAATTGACTTTTTTAATGATCTAAGGCATTTTAAGCCCCAAGGTTTGATTTTGTGTCCTCCCCCCCTGGTCAGCAGCAAAAGGTAAAGCCAAGACTCGTTTGACAGCTCTCATGATTCAGCTCCGGCACAGCAACGTATGATGAAGGAATCCCATCCTTGGGGCAGCACGATGAAGACTCAAACTTCTTTCAGACGGAGAATGGTAACTCACACGTGCTCCCAAGGATTAGAACCCTTGTTGCTCGGAAGAGAAAAAATTGCCACACCATTACAGGGCCAACCCCTTTCTTTTTGGAAGGTTCCTGCCTGCTGAGCAGAGCGGGGTAGTAGGAGCAGTGGTTTAACCTATCGTCCCAATGATTGAATGCCTCGCAGTCATCACAAAAGTTTCACTCTTCTTCCTCCATGGTTGTATTTTAAAACATTTTCTGTGATAAAATTACTGTGAGACAGCTAAATCCAAGGGCGGGCATGGAACTTGAACCCGTGGCCTTCTGCCTTAGAGGTGAGACTATTCCTCGCTGAGCCAAAGTGACACATACATAATATGCTTTCAAGGTTTTGAGAGCGCTCTGTCATGATTTAAAAACACTAAGTCTTTGTGGTACAAACCACAGCACAGGAAAGAACTGGGGCTCCCTTTTTACTGCTAATTTTAGCTGATGAATTGTTTGTAATCCCCTGCAAAACGCATAAAGCCTTATTCTGCCTTAAGCTAAGAGAGAACAGCCTTTCAAAACCGATTCTTAATTATAGTGTTCCCCTGCTAGACGGGATGGAGGGCAGGTTCCAAAATTGTGTCAGAGTATATGAAGTGATAAAATGAGGATGGGTGAGCTATTTTTAAACACACTCAAAGAGTCTGAGGTCAAAATCCCTGAATTTATAGCCTTATGGCCATTTTAAGACTCACAGATTATTAAGACCCTGCACAGCGAGATTCAAATATCGTTTCATTCCAGACACCCGTCGGCTTCAGAGCACGTGTTCCCTACCCGTCTGCCTGCCAAACGGGGGGCCCCCAGGGAGCCACCTGTAGGCGCAGCCTGTATCCCTACCGTACCCAGGCATTTGGGGATGAGGTGCTTCCATCACAGTATTCCTTCCCCCTCTCTTCTCCCAAGACATTTTGCAAGGGAAGGGCCTGCCTTTCCAGATGAGCAGGAAACAAGCGGGTTGGAGAGAGTCTTAGGCAAAAGCACATCATTGCTCCTTCTTCTGCCCAGGCTGGAAAGCGAATGCAGCCTCAGGCCCTGGAGATATTCCCTCATTTCCCATTGGAAGAGGGCAGCTGGGCACCTGTGGGCACTGCACAGGGAGCTCGCTGCTCCGGGACGGGATGGAGAGCTGCTGCTGCCCACTAACATCCCGCCAGCTTACACAAAAGCGATCCTACCTCTCCTACATGGTTTCTTCCCCACTGCAGGGAGAGGAGCTTACAGACAACTCCTAAAATACACTGTAGAGGTACTTTTTAGAAAATCCAGGTTTCTAACAAAATCATTGTTCTGCTCATGGAAATAAACCTGGGAAGGAACTGGCCTTTGCCCCTTTACACCGCCGAGTAACACTCCTGATCTCGGTTGTGACTCATGGCACCGTCTGGCTGTGTGAAAGCTGTCACCCTCTACACACACACCGGTTTCTTTCCAGGAATGACCAACGTACACCATTTTTCTGAAAAACGCTACCAAGCGAGGAGAAGCAAACCAGATGGAATTTCCCAGCCGTACCAGTAGAAATGGAAATAGCTCTACGCTCTCTTCCCCGCCTTTCTTGACAGTCCACAAAAGCTTTCGTAGTAGCTTCCTCTAGAAGGAGGATGGAATTTCCCAGCCTTACCAGTGGAAATGGAAATCGCTCTACGCTCTCTTCCCTGCCTTTCTTGACAGTCCACAAAAACTTTCGTAGTAGCTTCCTCTAGAAGGTACAGCTCCTCCTGAGGCCAAAAAGAAGGCTTTAGGGCTCCAAGGACACTGCAAAATGTTTTGCACCACTTACACTGTTCATTTTGTAACTGAGGGGAGGTTTTATGGGAAGCCATCGCACAGAGATGAGCAGGAGAGAGCAGGTACTTTGGAAAAGACCAGACAGTGGTTAGAAACATCAGAGGAAGACAAAAGGCTCTAAAGCTATCTCCATGTGAGTAGGTTTATTTGTCCAGTTTCTGCAATTGCGTTTACCTAAGCATCACTATAACCGGACATTTTTTCCACTCGGATTTTCATGCAGTGATACGTAACACAAAATACTCATGAACTGTAGGTGGCCAAAGCAAGAGTAAAAACATTAGCCAGAGCAAAACTCAAACCTTTGCTTGGTTGCTTATGTATTTCTAGAGTAATAAAACCACTTAACACGCACAAAACAAAAGCCTTGTAAAAAAAAAAAAAGGTTTAGTACAAAAAAGGCCTAGGAAGCAGTTAAAAAAAATAATTCTGTGTTCTTGGTCCTGTTAGCCATTAATGTGCACTCACGTTTTGATTAAAAGGGGTTAATGGAATGGGTTCTGCATTATACTGACCATGCACTTATCAGCTTTAGAGGGTCTCCCACCCTGAGCAATGCTGAAGGGGCCCGTGTCCCTTACCTGGGCATTTTGCAAGTATTTTATATTTTTATTAGACCATCCTATATATATTAAAGACTCATTCTTACAAAACTTCCCGTTCTTGGTCTGAAAATCTTGACCACTGCAACAGCAGTCAACATGGTGAGTTCAGAGACACTGTCCCTCCTTGAGGTCAAGAGATGTCATTCCTACATGGCTACGGATGCCCATTATTTATTTGAAAACTGTTACTTTCAGGAGGTGGGTCTTATTTATCTCCAACGGCAGCCACTAAGAATCTTCCACCCGACATCCACCAGCATTTCCTTGGACTAAAACAACCTTTCAGGAGTGGCAAAACCAGTTTTAAAGCTTTTCCTACAGGTGCCCTTCATGAGTTTGATTTTCAGGCGCACAGAATTCCTGAACTCCGCTCTGCACCACAAATCATCCTTCAGCCACATCCTGTACTCTTGCATCCCCATCTGCTCCCAGCAAAGCCTCTGGCAAAATTCCCACCGAGTTTAATAGCCCTGTCCTATTCTCCCCAATTCCAACCAAGGTTAATTTCTTTCCTCCAAGTATAAACAGAAATCAGCAGGTAAAAAAGTTTGGTCTAATGTGGCACTAAGGCTGTGGAATTTACTCCCATGTGAGAATGGCACAATAAAGGCATTTGTTTAAAAGTAAATTGAAAACATTCCAGTCCTCTCAGGCTCACAACTATTAGCTTTAGTTTCTGCACAGCACTGTAGAATGTCTGGCATCAAAGGCACTTTGTACATTGCACTGAACTCATATTGGGCACGGTTAGTGGACTATTAATCACAGCGAACAAAGATCCCATGCAAACACAAAGAAGGACTGATTTTTTACGTGGTCAGCATGGTCTAGAAAAGGTTAACGGCACAGTTTTCTGGATACTACACATTTTGAGACATGAAGCGTTGACAAGGCATCTGAAAGGGTGAAGATTTTTCAACTGATAATTACATATTCCACATGAAACAATTCGTATTTGTGCCTAATGCTCGCTAGCGTTAGGCAGAAACGTAGCTCAGCACAAACAAGCTGAGTTTTAATTCAGGTGACTCCAAATGCATGTACTTCTATGCCCCCACACAGATACCACACGTGTGTGCAGGGCAGCGGTTATTGGGAAGAAAATCAACAACGATGTGAGCCCTGGTTCACACGAACCATAAATGTCTTGTGAGGCCCCCCCTGCAGTTCTGCGTCCAGCTCAGAACCCCAACATCAGAAGGATATCGACTGGTTGGAGCGCGTCCAGAGGAGGCCACAAAGATGCTCCCAGGGCTGGAGCCCCTCTGCCATGGGGACAGGCTGGGAGAGTTGGGGGGTTCAGCCTGGAGAAGGCTCCAGGGAGACCTTATAGCACCTTCCAGTGCCTGGGGGGGCTACAGGCCAGCTGGGGGGGGCTTTTTACAAGGGGCTGTAGTGACAGGACAAGGGGTAACAGGTTTAAATTGAAAGTGTGGAGGTTTAGATTGGCCATCAGGAAGAAATTCTTCCCGGAGAGGGTGGAGAGGCACTGGGACAGGTTGCCCAGATGTGGACGTCCCATCCCTGGAAGTGTTCAAGGCCGGGCTGGATGAGGCTTGGAGCAATCTGGTCTAGTGGAAGGTGTCCCTGCCCTAGGAGGTGGGGGGATGGTCTTTAAGGTCCCTTAAAGGTCCCTAGGGGCAGGCGGTGGAACAGGATGGTCTTTAAGGTCCTTTCCAACCCAAACCATTCTGTGAATGACGATGGCTGGAGAAAGTGGAGGCGTATGCAAACCCTACACTAACAGATCAGCTAACCTGAGGGAACGCACCTGTGTCTTTGGAAGAGAAATGGGAACTGAACCAGGATGAAAATGAAAAGCCCCGAAAAGGAAAACCAGTCGGGAGCCAAGCAACCAGCAAAGGAAGCACGGAGGAAAGACCATGGTCTGGAGTTGCAGGCTGTGTTTCGGGGTGCAATTTACTGATAGCTTCAAAGGAGAAAATGCTGCATCGCAGGAGCATGAATTACTCCTTTCAGCTCCTCGTAACTGTCATGGGCTTAGAGTTTCTTATCTTCGAGACCAGAGAAAGGGAAAACCTAAGTCGTCAGCCCAAAAGCTTGCTATTTGACAAGATGATTTCCATAGTGTTCCGCAGAGCAAAGTATTTTGGCTACCAAGCTTTTTACAGACAAAAGTTCTTGCACGTTTGTGCCACTGTCGCAGGTGAAACAAAACTTACTGTATCATGATGGTTCTTTCCTAGGCAGGACAAAAGATGTGAAAGGAAGCAGCGAGGGAATAAATTGCCACCCTCAAAAAAAAGAAAGATGCGTTGTGCAGAATCTTCTAAAAGTATAATTGATATAGAGCCTTATTGATTCGTCAGCTCCCAGAACACAACAGCTCCTGCTACGGCCCATGGAGTGAGTGCGGAATCACAGTATGAGGGTATCAACATGGTACTCGGGTCTGTGGAACAGCAAGTGCAGCGTCCACACCCAACAAAATGGGAAGAAAAGCGATGCAAGTAGAGGCTCGTTAGTCAAACCATCACTGTATGCAAGGCTTTTGAACATGTTTTCAAAGCAAGACTTAAAAAAAATGACAAAAAACAACAACCAAACAAAAAGCCCCCCAAAAAAACCCAAGGAAAGGTGGCAGGGCATACCAGACTCAATCAATTAACTCATTTCTGGCTAGGGGAAACTTGACAGATCTTTGGTTCAGCAAAGTGATAACCTGGCAATTAAGTTTCTAAAGATGAGTATTAATGAAAGAATGGTACAGTAAAAAAACCTGTCTAACTGATAAACAAATGATAACGTGGGAATAAGAACTAGCAGCCTTGAAGGATTTCACCAAAGTGTCCAATGGATCGGTCTTGCTGAAATAACGCAGCGTGAACTTGACAGTTAAATTTGTTTCTGCCCATAACACAGAATTGTGAGGTGCTGTCAACACAATGTGGGATTTAACAGTGTCCTGGAAGACGCAGATAACTTCAAGGATTGGAAAACCAGAAACAGGATAAAATAAGTCATACGCTGACAGTCTCGTCTGGATCACTGATGGAGGGGGCTACGTGCCTTCTGGTGAAAGATAACGCTCTACATTTCCCTTGTTTCCAGGGTCGTAGCGCTATTTCCATTTCCTTAAGAGTCAAATGAAACTGCGTGGCCAGAACAAGAGGATTTCATCACAACAGCACTGAAACTGCTTTTCAGCCTCCACAGGGTAGAGCACTGCAGCCTTTGAGAGCCCTAGACAGTTAAATTGAAATAACTCGGCATCTTTTATGAACTATACGGCTCTCTTCCTTCCTCCCCCACAAGGTCCTTGTCCCTGTTCCAAGCCCTACTCCCCTGCCTCCAAGCGGGAAAGGGCTCTGCATCAGCTCTCCCATTAAGCTGAGGAGTATATCTGGGAGGAAAGAATGAAGATATTTGTTAGTGGTCTCCAAAATCTCCCATGCACAAACTGATTGACCCAAAGCTGCTTCTGCTGCTTACTGGGCTTGGGAAAAGAGGAATGTGTCTTTGGAAAAGACCTTTTTAAGAAGCCACCGAGCATGGAGACGGTTGTTTGACCGCTTTCTTCAGTGGGGGCTGGAGAAGTAGTCTATGTTCTAGAGGTCTGTGCAGAGCAATTTAGGTAGCCTGGTCAGACTAGAGCAGAGAAGCGGTGTAAGGAAACAATTCCTGCCCTTCCAAGATGATTTTCCCATTCCTATCTCCAAACTGGAGGATCAGTCCTCTGAATCTGCACCTTCTATGGACTCGTATGTAAGGAGAGGGGCCTGGCCCTACGGAGTGATCTGAAGGGCAGGAGGAGCAGACAGAAACTCACTCTCAGTACAGTGAGCTGGTCCCATGGGTCAGCTCGTCACCTTCCGTCACCCTTCCACAAGCCTTCATCCAACTTGGCAAGAGGGCGAGCCTTGTGTGAGAAGAGCCGGCAGCTGAAAAGGCAGGTAAACAGCCAACTCAAGACCTTGATGCTCCAGTTATCACATTGGCTGCTGGGTACAGTGTAATGGAGAAGAGAAAGTAAAAATTTTACCTGTGACCCTAAAATGAACATTTAAATTGATAAAAGCAAGTTGGACTGGACCCTTGGTACTATGTATCATACCTGAGACAGTCACTGTGTCAGTGACTGGTCTCATCTAACAGAAGGTCGCTTTAGAACCACTAAAGGATCAAATGACACATTTGAGGATCTGCAACTCCAGGTAAATCTCCACACCCACCTAGTGAAAAATTTTGGGGTGTTTATCAGAAGGGGAATGGTAGAAGGGGGTGAGAGGGAGGTGAACTTTTTAAAGTATAATTTATTTTCTGGCCACCTTCCTTTCATAAGGGGAAAAAAACGTTCAGCTTAAATTACAGTCATGCAGACAAGCGCTCTCAGCCCCAGAAATTCATCCTACATGTTGATTAATAGTCAAACTATTAAAGCTTTAGCATGAAAAATGCTAGGCTTCAACTGGCGATCGCCTGTAGCTAATGATGCAGTGGAATGAACATTTTCATTCCAGCTAAACCATTCCTGTTCTTGTAAAAATAAAGAAATCCACTCTTGGTTTATGAAAAAGATTTAAAGAACTCTGCATACTTCTTGGCTTAAAATAACACCATGCATTTTAAACCAACCTGTATATATAGGGTACGTTACCTGTGAAGTCAAACATACACGTCCACGTAGAGCATAAATACCTGCACGGTGAGGTCAGGGAGCAGAATAGAAGCTGGTGACCATAACCTAGAATTTCACATGTTCAGGCACATTACAGAGTTACCAGATTTTAACACAGCTCCTGTCTCAGGCTAAAAAAAAATTAAAATGTAATAGAAAAACACACTGTAAGGAAGTGCAGCAGGCTGTATAGCATCTGCCTCGCAAGGCTGCCTGACACGGGCAGGACTTGCCTGGAGACCTCCCTGTGGTTCAGCCCCCGGCGCCATCAGTTGGGCTTGAAATCCAAAGCAGCGGAAGGAGGTAATTAAAAGTGACTCTGCACCACTCCGCTGGCAAAAGACGACTCCACTGCAGCCACCCAAAGAGGGTGGGAAGAGATTCAGGGGTATGTAAGAGAAGGCATGTGTCCCTCCGGCTGCAGTGATTTCCATCACGGAAACGCAGCGCTTCACAGATTTTTAACCTTTGTGCCGCTGAAGCCAAATATCAACTTTTTTTTTTTCATTTTAATTTCAGCACATAAAACGCCTACTGCAGTTTGGCTAATGCCAACAGCACGTTCTCCCTAAGCTGCAAGTAAGGTGCAGAACTCAAAGAGCACCGGAAGGGAGAAAGCCGAAAAGCGGAATTACACAGGAATAGTTGCCACCAGCCCTTCTGCCGGCTAGCCCAGCCTTTTTCAAGACTACGGAACACGGGGGAAGGCCACGAGGTTCCAACCATCCTGTTGGCTGCAGGAACAACTATTAAAAGAAATTAAGAGAAAAGTCAGACCCCAGAAGGAGCAGAAGACACCGTGTTCCAAGTCTAACCAGCTGAAGGAAAGTTTATATAAAAACAATCACTTGGTTAGTGACTCATAAGGAAAAAATCCCAAAGCTTTCTTCAGGGAAACCCCAGTAAATAACATGTCTAAAAAACACATGAAGATGGTGTTGTGTGTTCCGTTACGATACTCAGTCCACATGATAAAACCCTTGGCAGCAGAACAACCTGCTGAGCACAGTTCTCTTTGGGAAACCCAAAAGACCAGTAAGAACTGCTGTGGCCGCTTGCAAAGTCAGCCTCAAATCCCAGCTCTCGTGTGACATGTCTAATGCAAACGGGGAAGAAACGTGACAAGGACGTTTTTTGTTACAGCACTGGAGAGTGCTTCTCTCTTGGCTACCCGCAGTCGTACTCTCAGGATATAGAAATGCCTGGATTTCAGTGCATTCTGCGTCTTTTCTAACTAAAATGTTACGGATTCAAACATCCTGCCATACTGCGCCCCAAGAAACCGAATGCAAAGCTCGCTGCACGCCCAGCCTCTCTGGAATACGTTACCAGGCACGCAGCAAGCTGTCCAAGAAATAATACCCTATCCAATGAAGGGGTGGATATAACTTGCAATCTATAACTTTGGCTATGAGGGCTGTTTTTTGTTTGTTTCTTTCATTTTCTTCTTTTATTTTTATTTTTTTTTTAATTAGCACAACATTTTGGAAGCATGTTGTGTGTTTATAAGCAAAGCTTCCCGCAAAGAGACTTTAAACTCAGTAAAGTAAGGTCATAAAAAATAAGAGAAGTGACAGTGCTTTCCAAACAAATGACCAGATCTGAACACCGTGACGCCTGAACTTGGACTGGCTAAAAAAACTCTACTGTTGGAGATTCCAGGTAGGAATATTAACAAAAACATTCTGTGTCGAGCAGAGCTTACGTTCTGTAGCAAAGCCGCTTCGTTTTTGCAGATGTCCGGGAGGACAGAGTGGAAACTTGGTAGCAACTTCTTAGCAATTTCACCTCGCTCTCTAATGAGTTTTTAACTTGTTAAGTGTGAATGTGGACATTTTAATTTGCACTGGAAACCTCCCCTGCCCAAAGTTATTCCTTTTCCGACTGAACATAACGTGATTTAGTTTATGCTGCTCCGCGTCTTTTCAGCGGCTGTAGAACCATAGCAGGCTCCAGAAAGTTTCCAGGATATAGCCAGAAACTTGTCAAGAAAAAAACTGAAGGTTGGAAGCATTGAAGAGTCATTCCCAAGGGACTGTGGAGTTACCATAGTACAGCAGTGTATTTCCAAAATGCTCAGCAACAAAGGAGGTAGCATCACTGATATTTGAACTGCAATTTTCCACTGTCAGCTGAGGGTTGAATTTGGAAGGAATCCGGTATTCATGACAATCGTTCAGCTATTTGTGACTATCTGTAAACTCTGGGAGATAGCTTAATGCTCTTCTACATATGATGAAATAGATTTTATAAAAAGTTATGAAAGAGCAGCCTAAACACCACCAATACTGAAGCAGCAAGAGCTTTGTACAGAAAAAAAGGCTGCTGCAAGTCAGATATAAGTAACTGCTTTAAACCAGGAGCATCATTTATGACAAATATACCACCCAGCATCTGAAATGGAAGATTCAACTAGAAAGAGCGCAGGCAGGAATGACTGCCTAAAAACTCAGCCATGAACAGAAGAGGAACAGTTCACGCTGAGAAGTGCTGCATCCTTTATCGTTCATGGAATGGCAACATTCCTGAGCCTTATCAGAGAAAAGATGTGTATTTAAGAACTCTATCGTAAATCTGAGTTCCCTTGCTTTACCACTATATGTTAAGAAATTTGAGTTCCCTTGCTTTACCACTATATTGCCCACAGACAATTACCTAGGAACCTGGCACGTGGGACAGCTGAGCTTCTGCTTCCAAGCACGTAGTGCCTATGAAGAGAGCGTGAAATATTCTGCAGCCAAGAGATCCAGACTTGGAAGGAATAATCGCAGAGGATACTAGACACAGATCCCTAGAAACACATGCAATTCCCCAGTGGGAACCCATCAGAGAAGGTGTGAATTTTGATGGGAGAACGTTGACACTTACATACACTAAACGAAACCCATCCAGCGTACCTAAGCCAAGACACCAGGGTTCTTGGAAAACACACACGTACACTCCGTCTTGGGTAAAATCCTTTGAAACAAAAGGATGGAGAACTTCATAGGCACACTTACATCTAGGCTAGTTCACAAGGATCACCGATTTTTAAATCACTCGAACAACTGACCCAAAAAAAACACCACTTCAGCAAAATTGCAATCATACTTTAAGCTGAGATGCTAGCCCCAGGTAAGGACGGACACTCAAACGAATGAGTGTCAAATTTTAGAAATTAATTGAAGAGAAACCGGTAAATAAGCAGAACAGGAGGATTAATCACCACTTGTTCTTAAAAGACAGGCAGATAGAAATCATTGCATACTCAAAAGATGTTGGAATGAGGTATTTTTAAAGAACAAAAGATGTAGACGTCTTACCAAACCTGTCTAAACTACTCATAATACTGCTTCCTCAGGCCTGAAGAGAGAACTCCTGTGAAAGAAATTACGCTCCTTCTTCACAGAATTCATTAGTAACACAATAATCCTGAATCCCATGTCCTCTGCTAGTCAGACCAGTGACAAGCAGGTCATTTGCCTCAAGACCCTCCTTTTCCAGAGGCACTCAATGGCTAGTGGCAAACCTTCAACAAAAAAAGCCACAGACAGGACACTGCTCCGCAATTATCCATCAATTCTCTCACATCATTCTTTGACTGCAAGGAACCATGTTTTCACTCTAAGTTTGTAAAATGGGATCCTGGTTCACAACCGCAGCTTCTAGACAAATAGTATCTATTCACAATATTAAAACCAGCTGCTGGATAGGCATCATGCTGTGGCTTACAAAAGAAACTGTACAAATAAGATGGAACTAAATGAAAGAAATACGACATGGGGCAGAAATCACAGCCCCAGTCAGACAATGCCAGGACTGGTTCTAGGAAAGCAGAACTTTATTTTAGCAGAACACCAATCAGGCTACAGAAAGCATGGAAAAACCCCCACAACGGTCCCCTAAAAACATACAACAGTAAGGACCCACTCACAACGGTGAAATTCTAACTGTCTGGAAGTTGATGCCATCGACTTCAACATGCCCATCTTCCACCCTTTCCATGAGCCAGATGGATTGCAATTAAGATTGGACTTTTGCCTAGGACATCGGTTACTTGTACATACGGACAGAGACATAGATGGGCCCACGGATAAATATACCAACTCTGATTCACGTACAATCCCACAGCTCTAGGGCCCAACACGCTGAGGCTGCCTGCTCGTGTCATTGTTCATGGAGTCAGACCTTCACCTACACCGAAGCTCTCCGCTGGGAACAGCAAGGAACTACGGCCACCAGCTCCTCGGTGCACAGAGCTGCCAGGAAAGCATCACATCTCGAGCGTCTGCAGCCACATCTCAGGTCACAGGTGATGTGAAAGAGATGTGGAGCTCTTTGAGGATGCTTGACTCCAGGCAGTGGCAAAAATAGGGAAAAGGATGGCCTCTGCCATCTGGTTCACTGCCCTCACAACAGAGCTAAGGACGATCTCCTACACAGTGCTGCTGCGAGTCTGCTCTCTGAATCAGCCGGAGAGCCGTTAATTGCTCATAATTTAGAAGATGGTACAGCAGTTGTTTCCAGACACTGGTCCTGAGCAACTACAGCCTACTTCCACACAGTGTCTGCAGAACACAGCCAAGGACAGGCTGTGACTGGGAAGGCTTCTATTCATTATATGGAGGCTCCTGCTTCCACTGGAAAATATCTAGGTCTGCAAATCAAGCAGAGTTTTCAACTACCAAACTACAACTGAACGCCAGATTACACTGCATAGGACTGATTTTTGTCACAGACTTTATCTTCCATGCTCTGGGTTAGTTTCTTTAGTTGACTGAATGCCCTCAGGTATGCTGCCACCCAGTACAGAAACCCCAACTGTTGAACTGGTCAAGATAATATTGTGCAACAAACGTGACTGGAAGTTTGAGTATCTGCTATTTAAAGGGTCTCTGATAGGGGCCTGACACCCCGTGTAACAGCTCACGGTAACTTTCTGTCTACCCACCTCAGAGCTTGTATCTACCCAAATAATTTAACGTACGTTATTTGTGTTTAATAGCACATTCAGTGACATAAAATTGTCTCTTTGAATTAGAAATAACTTGATTATAAAAGAAGAAAAGCAGAGGTTGATTTTAGAAGAGAGAGAACGTGAAGGAAACTGTGTACGACTACTTGTTTCTCAGCTGTAGGAAAAGGGGTTTTAGGAACAAGTCACCAAAGAATCGCACCGATCAAACATCACCAGCTCTCCACAGTCAGCTCTTCCTAGTGGGAAATCCCAATTCTCCAAAACCGGCACGCTCGATATATCAAGTGTCAGACAACATAACAAGCGGAGAAGGACAGGGATGACATCAGTCAATCAAAAGCCACAACGGATCTGGGAAAGGTGGGAGAGGAGCTGAGGAGTGACCACAGAACGGGAACACGTGACATCATGGGAGGAGAGTTGCACAAGCAGCTCGAGAATGGAGGATTTTACCCACAGAACATGGGACGAGTCTGACTCGGCATATGGAAAGTAATTCTAAGTCTATCTCCACTAAAAGATGGGAAAGTTTAAAGAAATCCAGGATGAACTATGTATCAGACTAGACACTGCATATCTTAGGTTTTGTCCAAAACGGAGTCAGGGAAAACAGCACTCAGTTTCTCCGCATCATCTTGTTTTCCCTTATAAAAAAGAAAAACGAAGTCTCTGGCTGTACACCAGCTGCCCTCCACCCTCATGACCAATGACTACATTTCCTGTTACACTGTAAATGCTATGGAAGGGTGAGCCTGGTGACATTTTTTGGCAGAAAAAAAAACCTTTCACATTTTTATTTACTCCCAATTACTACTCGGGAGCAGGATTTTGTGCAAGTACTGGCTTGGAAGACAAGGAGGGTGTTTTAGGATTGTCCCAAAGCCTTGTGATACTTGTGAGCATGGTTCCCCTTCTGTTCGGTCCCCTCATGGGTGACCCCATGCTGTTGTATCACAGGACGTATCAGTGTAGAGTCCAAAGGACCTTTGCAGCAGGGGTTGGGGCAGGACAGTCCAGAAGCACCTTCCCCTCCACCAGCCAACTCGCAGCACTCAGCGTCCAGGGCTGGGAAGGAGGTTGGCTGCCTTCCCCAGGGCAAATCTGGCTAGAATAGGGCTGAAACCTCACAACCAGGGAGTTTTCACTTTTCTGTAGAGCCTCAATTCAACCCCTCATCAGAGTGGAAGCGCTGCATAAATTAGCTGCACCCTAAGGAATGAAGAATTTAAGAGTATTTTCAATATGCAGATGGCTTGCCAAAAGCACAGTAAAGAGCCCACCTTACAGAAATTAAAAAAAAAAAAAAAAGTTTGCTCGTTTCTAAATGTCCTGGAGTTTGCTTAATGTCAGCAATCCCATTTAATAGCAGAAATGTAAAACCCTGTGACAGCTATTGAACCCCCGACCCCTGATAGGCAGTTACCAGCTTCGCCGGGGCTGGGTTTGAAATCATTCAGCCCGTTAGCCTGCGTCTCGTTACAGTCAGCACAACTGATGCAATGCTACCAATCTCTTTTTTTCCCTGGACATTTTTAACTCTCTTGTGCCAGCCATCATTTTACCCTTACAAGAACATAAACCAGGGCTGCTCTGTTTCTCTGGGAATGCTGGGGGAACACGGCTGCAGCAAGTTTTTGTTCGAACGAGTAAATATTTAGGAGAACAGCAGATAGTTTTTTATCCGAAATATGTTTTCACAGCTTTGAAACAGCGAGGCAGCAAGAAAGGGCCTGAAAAACAGCCTGCCATTTCATTTCCTCCCCGCAGTTTGGACTGCTTTTGGCCCAGCATGTGTGCGCATGCACGCTCGCTCGCTCTGCTCCTTCGCACCGTGACTTCATCGTAAAATTCAAGTCATCTGTTCGAAGCAATGACTGAAACACTGTCTATAAAATCATGGCATTTTTCCACTTTAAAAAAAAAATAATTTAACACTTCTTCATTTAGAAGTTATTTTTAAACCTAGTTGGCCTGAAGCCAATTTTAGCCATAACTGAAGTGGATTCTTCTTTTCCTAGAATTCAATGCCTTCCTTTTCTTAAACATATTAATTAAAAAAAGTAAGTAAAAACAGTCAACACACAGTTTACTATATTTTTAAACACAGCATGTTTACTGTTTATGGGTATCTACACCGTTTCACCCTCTGACATATCAACACAGTTTGCTTTTCAACTTACTACTATGCAACCAACCCCAACGAGTCTTTTGTTTTTCCTAGTTTAGGAACTGGAACACGGACTTTAGCAATCCCAGAACCACTTACTTTCAGTTTGAATCTGGCTGGGGCACTCGCAGAGTATCACCACAGCCAGTAACTGGCTGAGTCAGAGTTTTATGTCTGGGAGGTAATTGAAGACTCGTCAGAAACATGTCTGAATTCGAAAAAGAAAGCAGCAGAGCCTTATTGCAATGCAAAGACACATATGGCTTCTGGTCCGATACTGCATTTACATGTCAGTGGCCAAGCATGAAATACATGTGCTGGGAGAGCTGGTGTCACATACGTAGGTAGAACGAGTATCCTGACTTCACCAAGTTCCCATTTTCCAGGACTGTCTCAAGAGACAATAAGACATCTGGTTGTCTTAATGAAGTAGCTGATCTGGAATCTGGGTTTAGTAAAACTACCTCCAAAAAAACAAAGAAAATAAGAAAGAAAACAAACAAAAAAAAAAGACAGACTCGAATCTAAGCAATTAATATGTCACCAAGAAGTATTTTAAGGAATAACATGCAAACTGACCTGGCAGGGAGAATATTTTCCCTTCTGCTTTCAAAGGGAATTCTGTTTTTCTTGAGAGAAAATTCAAACTGAGTTACATTAGCAGACTTTACGTTCAGTGAACATTCACATGCACGGTAACATCCACACTGTGACAACCCCACTACGATGCAAAGTCAGTGTTTGTACCCTGCGGTTCCACACGCTTTGCAAAGGGCATCAGCAAGCACAGTAATGCAAAACAATTAGAAGATAAGAACTTCATGCACAAAAATTAATCACATTTGTACTTTCCAAGTTGAATTTTCTCAAATTTGATCTCAGCACTGAAGTTGATCCTTCACATTAAGCAGAAATGATTGGCTAACTCGAGGTTTAGGATGACAAAGGAAAGGTGAATTCTTTATATGAAAAAGCATCACTTTGGGTGCTAGGGTGTGTGTGTTGGTTTACTGCTCAAGTGCCAAAGGGATTTGGAATTCTTAAGGGCCCTGCATCTATCTAGTCTTTAACCTAACAATGTTAGAAGCATAATGAAAATGGGCTTCCTGAGAATATCACCGGTTTTGCTGTTGTTTTCAAACAGCAAGCTCTGGAGAGCTGCTCTGGGGGGATTTTTTTTAAGCGAGGGTGATGAAGATGCATTCACAAAGGTGGATTATGACGCTCAAAGGCATTCAGTTCCTGCCTGCAGCACCTGGACCGAAGCTACAATGCTCTGCACCGCTCTCCCTCCGCGCGAGGCTGTGGAGCCGAGTTCAGTTCTAATAGTAGTAAGACAGGGCTTGCCAACATGTGCTTGCTGAATGAGGCAGGTCTCCATTACCTCATTCTACACGACCCCTTTTACAGACTTTATCCAACAATGCTTTTGAAGATATATTTATCTTTAACCATGTGAGAAATCTCACTTGCGTTAATGATTGTGCAACAACAAAAAGTAAAAATAAAAATGATTAGTAGCCTGCTGACGATTCTAAACCCGCTTCACTTCCCTTCCCCCCCCTTTTTCTTAGGAACTCCAATGTTTATTTTTACTTCTGTAAATCTAAGAGTGGAAAGCTAAAGCAGAGGTATAAAAAGCAGACACAATCCGAATGGGTGGATGAGTATGGGATCTTTACATACATACATATGACACGACCCACAGTATAGAATCACAGAATGGTTTGGGTTGGAAGGGACCTTAAAGATCATCTAGTTCCAACCCCCCTGCCATGGGCAGGGACACCTTCCACTAGACCAGGTTGCTCCAAGCCTCATCCAGCCTGGCCTTGAACACTTCCAGGGACGGGGCATCCAGGGATGGGGCATCCAGTTTGAATGCCACACCAGGCAGCACTAGCAGAAGGGTTACAGCTTTGCTAGGTACCAGGTAAATCTGTACCTGCCGCTCCTCTCTACCCCCAGTGCCTTCTCAAAAATTCTTCTCCCCCCTCAGATTTACCCATCTCATTTTCCATGCCACCAAGAGCAAAGGGAGTGGAGTCTCTGCAGGCAGCTGCAGGTTAATGCTGCCTGTCTGACTGGGGTAACGTAACCTCCAGAACCCAGCCTGAATGACCCGTGGGAAAGCAGAGGGAGAGGACTCAGGTGAGGACACACGGATCCTTACAACGAACTGAGTCCGAGAAAAAGATCAGGATGGTTTTCATGGAGATTTCTTTTGGAGTTACCTTCTGGTTGGCAGCCCAGGCCAGAGGAAGAACGTTTCTGAACCTACAGGAAGAACTGCCCTTTGCTCAGAGTGAAAGGAGAGCTAACAGATCCACCAATCCTCACAGGTTTCTCCTATACTTGCCCAAAGGTATCCTGCCTTGGGCTCGCAATTAACTCTATGTCAGATGCTACTGGTCCTGATCTCCCTGGCATGCCCTGCAGCTCCAGTCCCTGAGCTGGTCCTTGCAATTCCTGACCCTCCAAGACTGTTTCTGACAGCCCCAAGACTTCTTTTGGTGCCCCACCTGTCCCCATCTCCCTTGACACAGCACCTGCAGTCAAACCGCTCTCCTCTGGACATCGGATCAGCACCCACCGCAGCAGCATATCGTAAAGATGCATTATAAACGTTACCTTGACATTTTAGTGTACGCAGTTAACGTTTACATTTCACACCATCTCCTATGTCAAGTCCTTCTCCCCATGCCATCAGCACACCACTTTTCTTAACCCCTCTCCACCCAACACTAAGAGCCCCTTTTCTCAGGCAGGCCAACGAAAGAGGAGATTTTTGGTGCTTCTGAGCCCAGCTGCTGTGGAGACAGGAATGATCAAAAACTGGTTAGAACCACAAAAGTTAAAAGCGGACAAAATTCCCCAAGCTTCAGAGCATTTAAACCCCACCTGGCTCTTTCCCAAATACCCCAGAAATGCTTCAAGCTCAGAGTGAGACGCTGCAGGCAATATTTCAGGGGTTACTTTCAACATTTGCTAAGCAGCATCATTTGGTGCTCCAGAAAGGTCTTCCTAAGGGTTAATGTACCAAAACAGGAAAGGGGGGGGGGAAGAAAAAAGGCACAAAAGCTGTGCTTCTTTCCGTGGTATGACAAACTTTCTCTGCGTCCTATTCCAAAGTGTGAGATGTGCAATTTCCATTCTTAAGCTGAGGTTAAAAAACAAAAAAAAAAGGCATTAAAAAGTACTAGCCCTGGGAACTGCTTAAGTATTAGTTTATCACATCAACATCAGCAAAACCGTCTTTTTATGCGCTGCTTACTTTCAAAAAAAAAAAAAAAACCAACCTAGCATGCATATTTCAGTTCTCCCTCTCCACACCCCACACCCTTCTGCTGCTGTCCAGCTGGAACGCATCAAGGGTCTAGAAGCCAAGTCAAATGTTGACCCCACCCTCCTCCATCCATTTTAAGGCACCTTCAAAGCCAGTACGCTGATCTCCTTCAGCTTAGCCAACAACGCCAGCAAAGCTGTTATTTAAGACTTTAGTGCTGAGTTTTTATAACTGCCCATTAATACAAGCTTTGATGTATGGTCAAAAAATCCAGCTGTAATGAGTTTCATCAGGCTGTAGTAACCTTCCCTCAGAAGGTCTTTATTACTATACCTTCAGAATCTTGGGTCCCAATACCGCTTTATAGCATCATTCTTACCGAACCGCCTTAAAAAAATAACAGTGACACCTTAACACACCTCCTTCCCCCAAATTAAAACAAACGGTGGTAAACAGTTTTCTAGAAGATGCTTTTGCACCCCCATTTTTCATAGGAGTTTACTGTTAAGGGTATGCAGGCAACAGTTGTGCGAACAGACAGGGAAAGACATTTTCCTGACAAAGCCCTGGAGACAGGACACAAAAAGATTTTGTAAAAGGACAAACAACTTACTCTGTTGTTCCCCTTTATAGGATGCAGCAAGGAGGAGAGAGGGGAGGAAAAAAAGAGAAATATTAGATACATATATCTTACATGCCTTCAGTCTAACTCGTACAGTTCTGGAAAGAGCTCGGAGCAAATGAGGGACTGACTCAAGGGACACCGCCAGACTCCTTTAGCTAGATGGCTTCCAGGGGAGCACAGCACACTCGCAAAGGATTTTAAATGCTCAGCGAAGTTGCAAATTCACGTTGTTTTTCACAATATCCTCTCTGCACAAACATTCTGATATCACTTTGGCTTCCTCCAATGCAAATCAGGAGCAGGTCCGGGGAAGCCGGTGGACACTAATACAAGGGAGAAGAAAACGAGGCCTGAAACCATCTAGGGATGGGATGGAAGCCAGAGGGATTTTCGAGCGTTGGTAATACTGAACTTCCAGTACCCAAAGCAACCCCTTAAGCATGTCTGCTTACCCTTGCTTGACAGCCTCTCCCTACGACATGCCAAGGAATGGAAAAAGTTTCACCATCCAATGCTTTTTAAAAAGCAAATATTGAACTTCTAGATTAGTAATCAAAATAAGGAGGAGACAGCAAGAGGGGAGAGGGGAAAAGGAATGGAGGGTGCTAGCAAGGTACGGTGTGCAGAGCAAGTTACGACAAACATCTGTGCTATTATTATTTCTTTTCTAATTGTGAGTTTTGCCATGAGCTGGCATGAACAGTGTATATTATACAGCGGGAAGCCAGCCAAAATAAACATCAGCCTACAGTTGAGAAATACAGTCTGGAAAGGTTAGTCACAAAGTTGTAGTCTTTTTTTTTTTTTTTTTTTTTTTTAAAAAAAAGGAGGTTTTTGGATGCATCAGTCCAGAAAGCCAGCAGTAGAGTCAGCTGGTAAATGGATATCCCGTTTCAAAGTGAATTGGCCACAGTGTGATTTATATCAAACAAGCTGACTCGCATATGGGTTGGAAAAATAAAAACACTGATTCATTGCTATCCGGGTGGCTGTCAAAGCCCACGGCCTGACAAAAGCAAATCTCTGGGAGGAAGGAGGTGACTTGGCAAACTGCGAAAGAATTCGGGGGCTGCTGGAGCAGCTTCGAGGGGTGATTAAAGATACGTTCACAGGAGAGTTGAATGAATGTGAGTGTGCATCTCCATGTGTAGAGGGCCAGGGAAGGCAGGCAAAAGGAAGCGAGGAAATGGAAGAATGGGGCGATATCTGGCCTTTAATTTTGGATATATTAATGCGATTTGTTTAGGCAAAAAGAAAAATTAAAAATCAACAAACTCAGGCTTGACTTATGGCATTAAGTTAGTACGAGAGGCTTCATATTAGCAGCAGTTGAGTTCTAACCCCATTACCGCTGCACTCGTACAATTTTAAGTAGAGCTACTAAAAAAAACCCAAAAAACCAACAGAAAAATTAACATTCTGAGTTGAGAGATTTGCCCCTGGTGAGAATTCAGAAGAAACCTCTTCAATTCGGTGACAAATCCCTACTTTTCCTGGCACTGCAGAAGGAAGGCGGCTAGGGGCAACGGCGCTGGGTTCTACACGGGCAGCCCGTACACGAGCAGACCCGCTGACCAGCGCGCAGCTTAGCTCTCAAATCCCAGGCTGCGCGCGCCGCTCCGGCAGTTACAGAAAGCAGGCCAGCCCCGCCACCGCAGCGCCCCAGGTTTTACAGCGCTATCAATCCATTTTTCATTTTGAAGCAGCGATTTTTCTCCGTCTGATGCCAACGCCTCGGATGCTCAGTTACCAGCTGTGACTCGCACATGCAAGAGGGCGAAGGGGCTCAGTCTGCGGGGGGGCTGGGGTACCCCCTCTGCCTTTTCGACTCGCGGTCGCAAAGCCGTGGGGAAGCACTGACGCGAACGCAAGTTGCTGCCATTTCCTGGCAGTCCCTCTTACAGAAAAACACGGTCTCTAAATCCTTGAAGGAGAAGAAAAGACTGAGGGAGGGAGGAGGCGCCTCTCAAACTATTATGTTGTCAGAGGAAGGTGTGAAACTGAGGAGCACGCACAGGATTTTAATGAAACGCTGTTGATTTTTATTTAAGTTCCACTGGAGCTTCTAAGGTACCCCGGGCCTTGGAGCCTTTGCTTTGCAAAATTCAAAGCTTTAGGAGCAGACTTGCAGTCTATATTTGGACCCTCTAGTCCTGTAGGAACTGTGTTTTGCAAGACTAGAGCAGCATCAAGCATCTTCCCTGAACAGCCTGATAGACTACTGGCTGAGTGTCAAGCTACAGGGGTTTGGAACAATAATATTCACTCCTTTTGTAACGTAAAGATAATTTCAGCTCAAGGGAGAACTGAATTTTGACTCCCTTCTACTTTTGTCTTTCAAGGAAGTGTCCCTTCTGGTGTCCAAGACTCCTCTGACAGACTTTAAACAGCATCAATAAAAGAATTCTTTCTAAACATTTTAAATGCAAAATATTTTGAGGGGGAAGGGAGAGACAGAGAGACAGAGAAGAAGTTTAGAAGTCCAACCAGTCAGCCTTGTTTAAAGTAGCAGATAGATGAATATGATAAACATGTCACAGAACGCAAGATTAAACCAGAGGCAGCAACATGCTGTTTTGCCACCTTTATTAAAACCTGAGCAAGAAAACAAAACAGTACACTGTTTTGATCCTAGTAATTAATTAGGCAATCTCTCAAAATGAATCACTGTAAAAGGCCTTCTGATGGTCTTCAATAAGAACTGATCTACTGTGACAGGCAGAGTCGTAAAACCCTTTTTTTAAAAACAAAAAAAAAGGGAAAGTCTCCTGCTAAATTAGTATTTGACCTATTTTTAAAAAATCATCATCATCACTGTTTATTCCTAAAATAACTGGAGAATCCAGAAGTTCAAGGATTCTGTGATTTATCTTTGTTGGTAGCCTTGAAACTTGGTATGAAGAGAGGAAGATGAGGGTTGTTTGTGTACATGAACAGCAGCCAGAGGAGATGCAGATGGAATTACACTGCAAGCCATGGAGATGTCACAAGCATGAAGGAAATATGAGGAAGAGAAAGATGAAGACAGAAGACAGCAGAAGACCCTGGACTCCAGAGATGTGGCCCTCCCACAGAAAACAAGCAGGAAGAAGAATAAATTCCATCAAAATCAAAACATAATTTCTTAATCATTTTCAATCCAGCAGAATTCCTGAAGAAAAGGTGAACCATGCAACAGCAAAACTTTCAAAAGCTCAAATGACAGGTGTTTTTGCTAAAGTTAGCCTTCTCCCTGCATACATCGCCTCAAACCTTCACAACGTTAAATATCAAAATAACAAAGTCCAAAAAATAGGAAAAGGTAGTCAGGCATATTCCATTTCCCAACCTTCTGTCTTTTCTGTTAAATTAATAGAGGCTTTTTTACTGTACCCTGTTCAATTTGCTTCACATGATGATTAGCTGAGTAAAACTGCCTTTGGAAAGGTTTAGCACGTGTTTCATACACAAAAACCACGCAGTGCATCAGTAAAATACATAAACACGATTGCCTGCAATGCTTCTGCCAGTTCTGTAACACAGAGCTTAAGGGAATAAACTCTTCAAAGGACATCTTTACCTCAGAAGACATCAATAGAAACAACGAAGCTCAGGAAACCCCAAACTGCTTAACGCTGTTACTATACGGATGCAAAGAAAAACATTTTGGGAGATTTGGTTTGTGGTTGTTTTGGGTTTTTTTAATAGTGAGGTTTGATGCACAAACTGATCTTAAAATATTTCATTACGAATATTTCGAAATGACCACAGGGCAACGAAAAGGCTACCATTTCTTCAGACACCTGCAGACATTGTGTTTTCCCAGATAATACGATGGGTTTTTTTCTGACTCAAACAGAGCAGCTACTGGAAAACTAGCGAGCTGTTTAACTTACTGAGGATTTATCAGGATAGACACCGGCTCGTAGCAGAGATGCCTTCCAGCTATCCACCTCCTCTTGGGAGTCACAGGCTAGCTCAAGGAAACGGTAATCCTTGTAAACATTCCTAGAACAAAGAGCACCACATTGTAAAACTAGCATTTTACTACTCTGTATCATGCACACAGCATTTTAAATTAAAAATCCTTTGGGATCAGAAATTACTTGGTAATTGTTTTGGACAACAGAGTTTATGGGACAGGTGCTTGTTTAATAATTACATGGCGTACTCGACGATATCTTAGATCGCTACAGCACAGCTCTGGAAATAATAATCATCTGAAAGCACCGTGAAACTACTTAAAATCAATTTTCCAGCTTTTGCCAAAATGAGGCACTTGTAGGAAAAAAAGGCTGCTTTGATGCGCAGGACAAAGACATAAGACAGGCCAAGAAAACGGTCTTGTGACTGACTGCTGCCGTAACCAATAGATATCAAAATAATTAACGCTGCAACTTTTTCCCACGTTAAGTCCTTTCAGTGCATTAGATACCCTTTTTAGCTATTAGACATCATCAGTAAAAGGGGAAAGAAAACAATGATAATCAGATATTTAAAAAACCAAACCACGTGTCTGATGTCTGCCGTCGTAGCGAGAAAACTGGGACGCGTCCGAAAAACACCGCTTGCAGGTGATTCATATAATTAGATAAATATAGGGAATCACTTAATGGAAGAAAAGAAAAAGGAGGAAAAATACAGACTATGTAGGAAGGTGGTACTTGTAAATTCTCCAATAAGCAGAACAGATTTTCCCCTTATGGTTTAGCCATTAGTTTCCAAATTCAATTTCTATATACAGCCTAGATCGCTGTAAATTTGTCAGCCAACAGTCTTTTTAGGAAAGACCACAAGCTTAGCTGACAAAGGTTAGGAAAGCACAGTTTGCTGGATCGTAAGAGCTGCGCAAGGATCAATCTTCCTTCGCAACCAGACTGTTTTCTTTCCTTAGCAAGCTGTGGAAAAGGAGGAGTGGGGGTGGAGAGGGGCGTTGAGGGAGATGGCTTAACTTCCAACGACAGCAATGACAATGGGTTCTTTGGTTCCATTATGCAACTACAGAGGGCATTTCTACCCCGTATTTTGCGAAAATCAATTTGAAGGCACGACAGAACCAGGAAATAAAGCTATTATCATCACTGCCTAGACAAATTTCTTTCGCATTCAGGGACTTGTGGGATTTCACCGCCACACTGCCGGAATACAAACGACTTGATGTCATTCCCACCCACAGAAGCGCTTCTCCCTGACCAACGATGTCACCAGGCAGCACCTACCCCCGCCTTTCGGGGCAGTCTCAGGAAACGGGTAGAAAAATTGTTATTGAACAATTGTTACTAATGCCTGAGCATGAAGAAGCCGTGACACCTAATCATTAAATTATCAGCTGTGAAACCACGGCACGGCAATCTCAGCATACTTACCTCTGAAATTTGAGGTATTTTTAGCAAGCTTACGGTTGGCATTCAAAACTGCAAAGAATAACGGACATACACAGATTTCCTTATGCCAGTGGTGTAATTCTCACCAACTGCAATGGCTGTGTCTGAGCAGTCAGGCAGGTGTGCTCACAAACCAGCCCACAAAGGGACAGATCCCGTAGTTTAGGCAAAGCCACTGACAGTATGAATGATTGAAAGCTCTATGATTTTTTTTTTTATTGATTAGAAATGGAAAATTAAACCTTCTTATGCCCTGACTCCAAATGTACTCATCCTGCCTTAAGGCAAATAATAGTCTGGATGACCTCCTCAGATGCCATTATCTTGAACTGATGACAAAATACTTGAATTTTATTCAGTTTGCAATATTTTGGAACACCAACTCCACATTTACTGAACAAAACAAAGAACCCAATCAGAAGAAAAGCAAAATGAAATCGCCAGAGAAAAAGATGCTTTAATTTATTGTTAGGAGAAACTTTTCCTGAGATAAGTTTTTTGGCTAAATTAACTCAGCAGCTATAACTCTGAAGAAATAGGAAGCTGAAATGGCAAAAGGGTACTCTCGGAAACGATGGCTAAAAATAACAATAGAGCAAATAAAAGCTGTAAAACACAGCGATAGGGAAGTTCCAAAAATACTTATCTCCAAGAGCAAAACAACATGACACCTGCTTGTGAAAACATTTTTTCAGGACTGTCATGTTATATATTAAACTTTTTGGCATTTTGTGACTTGCTACGTCAAGCGTAGCAGTAGGAGAGTGGATTTTAGCCAACCACAGACGGGCGCTGGCAGTCCTGCGTTCCTGTCTCCGTGTCAAGACTCTTCCTAGGTCTAGGGACACCTTATGGCAAAGTGACTGATGTCTCCATCTCTCCGAGGTGCATCTCCCTGTAGCATCTGGGAGCTCGATCATTTTAATGTAGTTAATAATAGCCCACCACCATAAAGGAACACGGGTTTCGGCTTCGCAGCATGAATGCAGAACCGAAGGACGTGCACACTGAGGCAGAACTCATAGGAGGCTTACAGCAGGGTAGGTAAATGGGCACTTTCCTCCCAAATCAGCTTCCTTGCTACTAGACTTCCTTTGCCTTTCTTTCTTCCAGAAAGACTGACAGGCACAGGAACTTTTCAAAGGAAAAAAAGCCAAAGTAACTTCTGAGAAGTATGTGTCCTTCTTCTGTTACTAGTGGAATTTTGTAAAAAGTAAGTAAAGAATTTTGTAAAAATGTAAGTAAAACACATTAACGTGTTTTACTTA
>NW_010225113.1:0-32242 GCF_000690775.1 Eurypyga helias
AGACGATCTTTAAGGTCCCTTCCACGCCACATCATTCTATTATTCTGTGATTCTATGATTTTCAGGTGATCTCACATTTATTACACAAGCTTAAAATGGAGCACCATACCTAAAAATGAGATTCAAATGATTCTGCCTGTATGCCTCTGATTTAGGATAATTTACAATGAGATTATTGTCCAAATGCTTTAATGTTTTTTTTTTTTTAGTCTGAAGAAAAATATCAGGGCAGGGGGAGGGGAAATATCAAAGAGAGACATGAGTACAGGCACCTCAGGACTCCCTAGTTTTACACCATCCAGGAAAAAGAGCTCTGAGGAACCTGACAATGTTCATCTTATTTGTGATAACGCTGATGTCTCCTCCTAATGCATTTCCTCCAGTTTGCCAGTAACAAGCTGAAGATAGCTTTTCCCCAGCCCTTGAGTCAGACACTAAAGTCCCTAAAGAGATTAATACAAATGAAAAATAAAATCAGTCCCTTTCTAGATGCCTAAAGACTTCAAGTATATAATAAAAAAATATAAACATTGTTTCAGTGTATCTACAACGATTGATTTAAGCTCATTTGAACACAGCCAAGTCAAACTGAGTTTACTTCTTCCCTTTAAATGCATTAAATAAGAGCAGCAAAGACATTTTATTCAGATAAAATTATCCTTAGAGAGATATTTCAATTTTTTTTAAAAGAGTGAAACTTTGAACTTCAGATGCCTATAAATGATACATTTAACCCTTACAGAAACATTTATGTTCAAATATTAGTCTGACAATATGCACGTCGCCAACAAGGTAAACTGAATCTGCAGGTCATAAAAGAAAACAACCTTGGAGGCCACCAGTTTGGTATTTCTGCAATGATTACAACTTCTCTGTCACACAGCAAAAATTCTCTCAGTGTACCCAAAACAATAAGGTGTAACAGTAAAAAAAAGGCCCTTACTGTTTGATATTGATCCTCTTAGAGTTGTTCCAAAGGACAGTGCTCCTTCTTGAAAGTAAAATATATACTGTCTTCTCTTCTACTGACAGCCATACTAACTCAGCTGTCTTCTATTGACAAACTCATAGACCTGTGGCCTGCTAGATAGTTTTTTCCAGAAAAGACCTCAGAAATATATTTGTAATATTTCCTGTGATTTTTTTCTCCCTCTCAGAAAAGTTATCCACATTTCATTTTTACCTTTTGTTATATCTTCTTTCCCATCCAATCTGTTCCTCTCAGCTACAAACAACTGAAACTATCAGTTGTAACTCAAACACTGTAAAATGGTATTTTCTTCATTACTTATCATCATAAACTAGAGCGTCATAATGCTGACTATTGTTCACAACTGCATTGCACTCCAGAAGTGCCTGTTGTACTTCCTTTCTGGCAAAGTAAACTGTATCTCTACATGCACAGATGCATTTTTGTTAATCCAAAGAGATCCCAGCTATAACAGCTACTGATTCAAGCATTTCTAGCACGTATTTATAGTGCCCTCCTTGTCTAAATATAATTTATATTTGGTATGTGCCACAGAAAAACCAAAACATTGCAAGGCTAGGCTCACACTAGCTAGGACCTTTAAAAACACTGTCTAACCTGTGACCCATTCAATCAACTCCAACTACATTTCTTTGTAAGGATAGATTAGTCCTATGAGGAAATACTGCTGGTATTAAGTCATTACACTTCTAGGGGGAAAGTGAGATAGTTGTGTATTCAGAAAATTTATATAAAACAGTGCAATTAGGAGAGACCCAGAAAAATCAGACTGTAACTGTGTATCACTGATAAACATCTTACTGGATTAATAGTGTCCTTTTCAGACAAACACAATTCTTGATGCACGAGCACAAAAAACTCAGTTCTGGAGACACGTAGTTGTATATACACACCTAATAATCTACTACCAATTTGAAGATAAAACTAATTTAATCCACATGCTTCTATTATAGGCATCAATTCTGCAAGTACTTATTAGAATCATTCCAAATATTTTTCTCCCTCTCATAGTTACACCACACTAAAACTATACATTCAAAAGAAAAAAATACCAAGGACATTTCAGACACCCATTGCATCGAGAAATTCCACCCAAGATGACTTTAGACTTATTCTTATTGTACAACCCGGAGACATGAAAGACCTGTTAAGTCATCTTAATAGAGAACTTGTCCCCAGGGTGTCTTCTGCAAGTGATTCATTTCATTGACTCTGATAGTAAAAGGGTCATAAGCAGAAGCAACAAATATGCAATAGAGCACTAAATGTACATTCTGGATTTATTGGAGAAAATGGAAAGTATTGCAGCACCAGAACCTAATACAGTGTTAAATACAGCATAAAACACAACAAATACCTCTATACCTTACTTTTATTATATATTTTACGAATATTATAAATCACAGTGGATTAAGCTATTTTACTTTCGGCATAGGGCTCTGGAGGTGATACATGAGAGCTACACCTTATTTCTCCACATCAGAATGTTCTTATTTCATACTCAGTGTGCCACAACTTAATTAAATAGCTGTTAAGTAACTGTTAATCCGTAGACATTTTGTTTCTCAGCCCATTATATGCTTTTACACTGCATTCAAGAAGTACGGCACTTAGAATATCCAAGTCATTTTTCTGGGTTGGTACCTAAAAATATACAGGATTTAAAAGACAGCATACAGTACACATCATTGCACCATACAATAGCAATGTTTAATAACCTAAGACTGGTAGAAAGCATGAGATTCAGTTTTCAGTGTGAAGAATAAAGACTGATGTTCAAATGTGTTTCTTCCTTGTAGGTTGACAGGATAAACACAACCACGGAACATTCTGTCCGTGGCAGGAAATTAAAAAAAAAAAAAAGCCAAATTAGGTGTTCAATGCTGACAAAGTGAGTGGGACTTGGTGCCAAAAAAATCTCACATGCATTAGAAAAACTCAGTCAAAAACCAAACTTATTACTACATATTCTTTGTGAAGAATTCACCTCAATTTTCTACAGATAGCCTTTTCTGAACAAAAAGAGTTTAAGAAAATGGGGTGAAGCACTCCTCCCCAGAGTGATGGATAAATGAAGCTATCTTTAAATGCAGCTGTAGAAACAGATGCAACCGTGGAAACATAGTATGAAAGGTCACCGAGAAGAGGCTGTGAAAATCTTCCTAATATATGTTAGTCAGAAACCTCTTCAGTCTTCTGAGTAAAATGAACAAGAACTTTAAATGTATGTTCAAGCACTGGCTATTCCCTTATTCAGTAGTCGAAAAAAGGCTCAGGATTCAAAAATTTCATTTAACAGCAAATAAACAGAATGAATACAAGCCGAATTCTATCATGCTCCATGATAGAAGTTCAGATGATACAAACAGGGGAAAAGGGGGAAAAAAAAAAAAAAAAGAATAACAACCAAAATTTAAGGTGCTACTGGGCTGTTATATCCCCTGGAACTTTTCTAACCTTGTCCTCTCTGAAATATTAGATTGTGTCATGACAAAGTAGTGCAGTTAACCAGATTTAAAATAGCAGTTAATGCAATACAACAGGTTTTAAGAACTTACAGTAGTGTAAAGGCTGAAACTAGAAATTCAAGAGACACACAAAACTACAAGGACACCCATGCATCTATTACAGTGTCAAGGAGGTTTTCACATTTGTTGTTTGTTTGGGTTTTTTGTACTAGAAAACTAAAGTATTTTGTGTATTTCAAAGTACCAGACTTAATTCAGTTAATTTTATTTTTCTATGCTGATTCTGAAACAGTCAGAACTGTATCTAGCCAGCGCCTCAGTACTGATTATGAGAATTATAAAAACTTTAGATCCTTGCGTGTGATTGAGCTTTTTGCTGGTGGCATTTACACAAGATAGGCACAACAGATAGATCATGCAGGAAAAAAAAAAGCAGAGGCTCTAAAAAAAAAAAACAGTACATTTTAATTGACTTTGAATCCGTGACACTTCACCAAAATATGATGTAACACGCAAATGCCCCCAAAAGGTATCTGACACATCAAAAAAATATAAACATTCTTCCCCACAACTACGTGGGAATTACCATCCTGATTACTTTTATTAACTATTGCTACATTTCACTCTAATTCAAACACCCTCAAATGGGACAGTGTAGCTCTTTATCAGGAACACTAGGTTCCTATATATCTAAGTCAATTGATTTTATTTTTTAGCAGCTATACAGATAAAAAATAAACTGTGTTATGAACATCCTGCCGTTCCTCTGAGAGCAGCTGTTACTGTAAACATGTTTCGCTAGAGGCAAATTCTGTTCTTTCTCTTTCCGTATAATTCCTGCTTTCCTCTAATTTTCAACGTTGCTTTAACAGAAACAACACAATAGGCAGCCAAGACAGATAGCATTGTATTTTACATTTCACAAAAATGTTTCCCCACCCAGTAATACATTATTTTACACATCCATATCTTCTTCCAAGTCCTGAGAATGCAAAGCTTGAATCAATTCTTTGGTTTGTTGTGGGTTTTTTTTCAGGGAAAACTTTTACAAACCATCACAAGCTGTACTACTACAGCACTGAAGCTACTCACTACTAACAGGCAGTTTTATGCACTCTGTGAATTCTGCTTATTTCAGTTACAGTTTAGTTTGTATAAACATTTTGCTTTATTATAAAAACAAAAGAAGTAAGTTCTAGGTGATTTTTCTAATTTCCCCTATGAATCCAAGCAAAACCTGCTTCTTTGTACTGAAGGGGAGCTGGTGCAGAAAGAGATTTAATATCACAGAGATCACACACACACTGATTATTTTAGCATTTACTAGTCTAACAGTTATGTCATTAAAGTATGAAGACACAGAAGCACAAAAACACATGAAGGATAAAGTATTTATGTACAGTCACCATGGATTCACCAAGGGCAAATTACGCTTGACCAACCCAAATGCCCTCCTGTGGTAAAAGACTGTGGTTTGGCCAAAGCACCACATCTCTCAGAGGTCTCATTTGCAAGGTGAGGAAACACAAGCTGCATAAAGGTGTTAGATGGTTATAAACTGGCTGCACCACTAAGCCCAGTTATGCAATATAAGCAAAATAAGCCAAGCATCCCCAGGAGTTATTATATTGTTTGATATCTATCAGTAAACCGGAGGAAGAGATAGAATGCATCTACAACAAATACAGTGACAATACCAAGCTCTGAAAGGAGGAGACTGATACACCGTATGGTAAAGCTTCAGCTCAAAGGAACCTTGATAAGCTAGAGGGCTGGGCCAACAGGGGGGTACCCATAAGCAGCAGAATGAGCTCACACATCAGTACAGACTGGGCCCAAGACTGCAGCCCTGCCAAAAAGGCCCCAGGGATTACTGCTGTGGATGCAAGATGAATGTGAGCCAGCTTGGGGAACAACTACTGTCACAGAGCCAAACTTTTCTAGGCAGCTGAGAGTACAGGGGTCAAAAGAAAAGTTGCAGTTTGGAAGGTTCAAACTGGCCCCAGACTTTTTCCCCAGGGGGTAGGCTGTGTAGCAGTGGAAGTGGTTGACCAGAGAGATGGTAGATGCTGTACCCTGGAGATCTCCAAAATGACATAGACAAAGCCAGAGCTGGCATGACCTTGTACTGTCAAACACCTCTGCTTTAATGGGGAGGTTGGACAATATATGCTACAGAGGTCCCTTACACATCACATTTTTGTAATTCTAATCTGCACGAACCATTGACAGAAATTCTTCCATATCTTAACAAGACATTTTCCTTCAGCAAAGTCCTCTGTTAGCCAAGAGAAGTCTATTTTCACATAAATTTATTTATGTGAAATAGATTTTCACATACAAGAAGAGATTTTCTCATACAAGTACAATCAACTTCTCCTAAACTACATTTGTTAACTGTTTCAAGTGCCATTACTGAGAAAAATGCCTCTAGATTTCAGCTGTTAAGTAGCTGGCACAGTAACATCTCCCTAAACTTAAAAAATAATGCTGTTGGGTGGGAGGAATGCCTGTGATAGTTGCTTTGTCCATGCAAAAGAAGGAACTGCAAATCTGCCTCCTCATCCTTCCCCCAAAGCTTCTGTCTGTGCGAAATGTTCACCATTAATCGAAAGGTTGACCTCAGATTGATTAATTGGCTTGTGACACAGCAAAATATCTCAGTGTCTTGAGGATAAAACCTTGGTTTTTCTGAGTGTGGGTTTTGGTTTTGGTTGTTTGTTTTTGGTTGTGGGCATGGGTGCATTTGTTTTGGGTGTGGTTTTTTTTCTTGTTTTGCTTTTTTTAGCTGAACATCAATATGTATCTGTGTGATAGGAAAGACAAAATTAAATCTTGGTCACAGTAGACAACATCAACACCACATTTATGACTTAGGCTGGTAACACTGGAGCCAATTTTAGATTCAGGCCTCTCCAGGTGCTCACATTGAAGCTAGGTTTGTAACTCATGTAACTCAACTCAAAGGTTTGTAATTCACATGTAACTAAAATTCCAGTCTTGGCTGTTCCTAACAGACATTTTTATTATTTCACTGTGTGGGTTTTTCTCTGACCTGAAAATACAGACATTCCCTTCCCATAGCCTCCAGCACACTACTATAATGTTTATGTGGTTTACCTTTTGAATATTTCATCCCTTTTCCTGCATGCCACCACTTCTCTGTTACACTGAACACAAACTATTAGCCTGCTCTCTGAAGACTCCTGTAGCATACCTGTTGTGGTTAGCCCCAGGCAGCAACTAAGCACCATACAAGCTGCTTACTCTCACCTCGTGTCCCCCCAGGTGGGATGGGGGACAGAATTGAGGGAAAAAACCAAACTTGTGGGTTCAGATAAAAACAGTTTAATAGAACAGCAAAGGGAGAAGAAATAATAATAGTACTGATAAAGGAATACACAAAAACAAGTGATGCACAACACAACTGCTCACCACACAGTGATCAACAGCCCATCCCCAAGCAGCGATCCCCTCCCCACCTTCCAGCAATCTCCCCCCAGCTTATATACTGAGCATGATGGTTTGTGGCATGAAATACAGCTTTGGTCAGTTTGCATCAACTGTGTCCCCTCTCAGCTTCTTGGAGAGAAGCAGGCAGAAGAACAGGGGCAGTATGAGAAACTGAAAAAGTCCTTGGTTTAATATAAGCATTACCTGGCAACAACTGAAACATCAGTTCTATCAACATTCTTCTCAGCACAAATCCAGAACACAGCCTCATACTATCTACTGTGAAGAAAATGAACTATATCCCAGCCAAAATCAGCACAATACCCCAATGATAACTACTGCCTCTCACTCAATAAAAAGGAATTAATTTACATTTTCCCAAAGTCATGAAGCCAGACGTCACTAACACATCAGTGGTATTTTCAAACAAGCACCTCGGAGCTTTCTGCTGTGAGATGTCTGCCTCACAGTTGGAAAAAGCTCCCATATAAACATGAACAAATTCACTTACCTACAGTGGTTCATCAACCTTGCACCAATCCAAACAAAATCTAGAGTAACCCAATGCCTGAGTGGCTAGAAGGCACCCTCAGAGATAACTGTGAAACCAGATGCTCCACAAGGAAAGAGGTTGGGAAAGATTTGGCACCATGTACATTTTATATGCAGCATCTCAAAATGCTTTACTTTAATTAAATTATTAAAACTCACATCCCTCACCTACCAAAAGTATTCTGGGTAAACCTACCAAAAGATACCCTAGAACAGGGTATCCTCCACCCATTTGGCTACATCTGAGGCACAGCACAGGTAAGAATTCAAAGCTGAAAAGAGTGGGAGGGAAAACATCAGAGCCTATTCTGAAAGGACACCAGCTGAGACAGAGACCTCAGGTTTGGCTCTCTGCTTTTGAAATCATCTCAGCATTTCGTAGAAACCACTCAAGATACTAAAAAAGAAGCAAATTTCTCAGTTCAACTCCCAAAGCAGGTTATTCAAGATGATTATACTGTTAAAGGTAAGGAGGCAGTGTTCATTTCCCTACTTCACAACATACAGACAATTACTGTAAAGCCAGCAATTCCTAATGCCTTATTCTCAGGCTACAGAAATATTTCTCATAAAAGTATCCCATGAAAGCAGTAAACAAATATGTGTTGCCACCTGCTAGAAATGGGAAACAACTGTTCACAGCACACTACAGAAAGGAATAGTGCAAATCTCTATTTGTGCCACGTGTAGTAGCTGTAAACTACTTATCTGACTTGGCAAAGCGAGTATTAGAGAAACTTTACAACTGTTTGCACTCGTTTATGATGAGACATTAATTTATATCATTCCTGATTATATCCATGCAAATACTTTTGATCTATAAATAAGACTCCCCGTTGAAGTGTATGAAGCTAATTCAAAACAAGACATTCTTTTTCTGGAATGTGAGCAGCTGTGCAAAAAATAATTGGGATTGCTAGTCAAGGACTACTGTTTCAGTGTTCCCCATGTAAACACTTTTTTTCTTATTCTATTCTACTGCTCTAGTCTATTATTCTCTATAGTACTTCTATTTTAAGTATGATATTGTAACTCCTTGATATCATTATGGAAAAGTTAAAGGCAGAGAACTTTTGTTTCTCTCAGCAGGGGTGCCTCACCAGAGTCCCATCCTGCTCAAAATGATCTATTATCAAAGCAAGAATCAGAGCACAAAGCAATACAGTTTCATACCACAGAACACTACTACAGAATAATCACCATATGACTATAAAGAGCTTCAAAAAGCAAACTTAAATGTGCCCAATAGTGACCTCTGAAGCACTTACTATTTTCTCTCTCAGCAAATCTTCTGATATACTTTATACCTAGTTTATAATCTCACTTTAATTTTCATTCCATTCCTGAAACTTGGCCATCTGTTATGCCTGAATTGCTGGACCAGTCTCTCCGTTATGCTGTCAAAAAAAAAGTTTCTTACTTTGTACAAGTCTCAGTCGTGAATTACAACTTCTCTGGTGAATAAAGTAAAAATTAAATTTAACCTCTCAGCATGATCAAACATACTCCCAGTGCCCAGATATCTGGGCTCTGAAAACATGGATTTGTCTTCAAAACATTTTTTAAAAAACAGCATAAAGAATCAGCATTTGTTTCCTCTCGCTGTAATCCTCTCCTTATTACTGTGTCTCTTGGTAGTCTCCAGTTACAGTAGTTACACACTACACAAAATCAAGAGCTCAAATGAATTTTTCTTTATACTTGATGTTTGCAACAGGAAATGTGTTTAATCAATTTTAAGCAGGAAGTTACAATTTTTAAACAATTTATTGATAGTCCTAACAGTTGGTCAAAAATACTCCAGGTCAGTTTTCAAAGAAGGAGCTGGATTGTAACTTCCTGAAAACTTCTCGTCTAGGGAACATACAGACAGAACTTGGCAAAACTTCTGGTGAGCAACAATAGCTCTGAATATCTCTGCCTTTCAAATTACTGGAAATCCAAGGCATGAAGCTTGCACACCAGACTGGTCATGAGCTGAACACATCCCAGGTAGTTGTTACAGGCATGAGCTTTGCTCAGTTGAAATAATCCCAGAATAAGAAAAAATGCAGAAACACTGGGTGCATAAAAATCCAGAATTACAGCAAGGGTAGAGGAAACGGGGGCTAAAAGAATGAAAGCGAGCACGAAAGTCGAGTGTGGTTTTCCTCAGCCTCACCTATTTATTTTCACAATGTCATCATCAAGTACAAAATCCTGCAGCAAGTTCTTAAACCTATTTTTGTAAGCAATCAAGAGATAGCACCCTGGTAATGAAACTTCTATTTGAAATCACCTTACCACTGGTTATAGTATAATTTTTTAGTTATTTTAAAATTCTAGCTTTATACTGTTTAGTTTTTCAAAAACTCTCATTATTGACCATCTACATAATAAGGAGATAAGTGATTAAAGAATCAATAAAGACATAATATTCAACCAAAGAACCAGCAGTATTTTGCATAGCTTACATTAAAACACGTTAAACTTACTGGCTAGTAAAAATGACATGGTTAGTACATGTATCCCAAATTCTGGTTTTAAGACTTGTTCTTAGTGTCTTTTCAATTATGTTTTATTGCACAGAAAACTTACTTGACACAATTCAATCAGATTAAATGAATATGATTAAGGGTGCAAAATCAGGCATGCCAAAGTTAAGAAACACTAAAATTGGGAAGTAACATGCTCTGCCTCTTTCTAAATGCAAAGAAACATTATGAGAGAGATCCTGCCTTATTCAGCAAGAATGTTTATTGTACACTGTTCAAATCCTGCTCTGAAGAAATAAATTCCTAATGTGCTTTTCTTATGTGCTTTCCACTGTAATACCTGAACACTTACACATTCATTTATTTTCATAAAATGTGTATGGTGAAGGAAGGGTATTATCCAATCTGCAAAATAAGGAAACTAAGGCACAAGAAAGTTATGATCAAAGGTATGAAACGTCTTCAAATAGCCTAAAATGAGATTTCTAGACCTGATTTCTCAAAGAACATGATATTGAGCAGCGATTCATACAGTCAAATATTCAAGCCCTGGTCAGTCAGCTAATAAATCGACCAAAGAGTTTGCTGCTGTTAAAAGAAGGTAAGCTCCATGCCTCTCCTTTTCCATTCTTGCAAAGATTCCACTCTTCACTCGTAGAGCTTGGTATCTGACTGTTCTGCAAATCAATATACCCCCAAAGAACAAAGTAAAACCAAGATAACCAATATGAAGATAATAGAAAAACTATTAGCTTCTGCTGAGTTAGTGAGCTAAACTAGTTTGTCAAGCAGCCTGGCAAGCAAAAGATTTGATGCAAAGGAAGAAAAGTGATACAGCTACAGGTCAGGGAATGGGATTTCCCCTCTTGGAGGCAATCATCTGTTGGATCAGGTCACACATCACACCCAGCTGAGTGACTGGCTTCCTTGCAATTCAGACTGCAAAGGCTCAATCAAGAACAGGCTGCCAAAGCTGGCAACGACCCCAGGAAAAAAAACAGCAGTCACAAACCTTCCTAGCGTTGCATCAGGAAAAGGAAGAAAAATCCATTTCATTTCCCCAGGAAACAAATTTTCTGATTTTAACTCTAATACCCACCACTGCTGCATTCCTAAGGAACAGGGCTACCCATGAGAAGAACTTCCCAGTTTTTGCAATGCAAGGTATAGCAGCTCAGAGGCAATAACATCTTTTACCAGAGTTTTGCACTGACCCTTCTACATACCAGACTCCTGGACTCCCACAAATAGGCTGCACAGATAGCAAGCACAAACAAGAAATAACATCTCCCACGCACTGAATAAGGCAGAAATCCTGTTGACAACAAAATATATAGATTAAAAAATAAAAGATGTCATCGTAGTGAACAGCAGATCCAACTTACTTTGGAATTCTAACATTTACCAAATTCTGAGGGCTTTACTTTGGATACTTAGTAACTTATTTTAATATGTACCATGCATTCGCTGAGCCCCCCAGCACTCTTTTTTAAACAAAGGAACAAAAAGTCTGGCACACGGAGTATTACTGACAGTCTAAAGTTTCATCTTTGCCACAGTATCTATGCCACAAGGACAGTGACAACTTCAGACTGATACTACAAAACAAACATATATAAATTGTCTCTGGGCAACAAGATCAGGCCTTAGGGCTTCAACGCCATAAATACTCCCAGCTATGCTGATGCAACTGTTCGCAGGAATGCACGGTGGAACACAACACTGAAATGTGTGTGTGGGGGGGTGTTAATTAAAAAAACCCCAAACCAAAAAACCAACCACCTTTTAAGCACTTCAGTAGTAAAGTTTATACAGCAGAAAGGAATTAGACTTCAGTGGAGGTTAACAGAGAAAGGAACATCAAATTGTATTCCTACATACGAAACATCAGCACAGTGCTGCGTTAGTCCTGCCTCCACCTATTTCTTTTCTCCTGGTCTTGATTCAACACATGACATTCTCATTGGGAATGGGAACAGTTAAGTAACCGAAAGATTCAATACTCCAAACATTATTGTCATATTCATCTCCTTTGTTCATATTTTGACAGCAATGTCATTTTAATGGACTATGGGTTCCTAGCCAGAACCTCTTCACTGACTTTGTGAGGTTTCGTATTTGCATGCAGCGCTTTTTCAGGTTTTGATCAAAATACTTGTGCCTGGGGCAAATTCCAATAAACTAATAACCAGATACAATGCCAAAAGCAATCATCGCAAGTTTCTGACAAGCACTGGCAAGTCTGAACAACTCTCTTCCTTTTTCAATCATTCCTCAGTAGCAGATACGCTTCATTCTCCTTCCTGCTTTCTGGGATGGAGAAATACTTTCTCCATGGAATTTGTGAAAATATTCTTGACGTATTTCTAATTCCACATGCATTTTCATTTTAATGCCAATTTTTAAGGTTGGGGGGTTTATTTTATTTTTCCTTATTTTTTTTAGTTCCAGCATCCCACATTTGTATAAAATTAACACTTGGCTTATGACAGATTCGTTAGTCACAAATTACTTGTTCCAACAATATTACAGGTGATATTAATGACCAAGTTGCAAAATTTCTTTTAAATCAAATTAAGGATTTTTCATTTACTTGTTTAACTGCAAAAATCCCTGACCACGATATATCACAAAAGATGTTGGTTTGAAATACTGGGAAGAATTCTAGCCTGTTATTTCCATCCCTTTGTTCAACCTTTGCTAGCTCCTACACTGATGTCCGACAATCATTAAACATTATTCAAGTCTGTACAATTTTTTAGCAGTTTATTACCACTTTACTGGCTGTAATTAATTAACAAGCAAAAAGAGTAACCTAAGTATTGTAAATACTGAAACACACAACTTTTTTACAGACGTAAACATCAAAATGCTGTTCATATACTTTAGTTCCAAGACCAGCAAGAGTATTGCAAAGTTTCACAAGTTGGTTTATTGTACTTTTCACTCCTAGTCATGCTGAGTTGACTCTAACCATGACTCTTACTAGTCATGGATGAAAGATCAATTCTTGTTCTTCAGAGCTCCTCCAATTCCATTTTCCAGAAGACTACAAAAGCATGAAAATGCTCAAGAGACATTTTAGAATACATGAGGGTTATGCTCTAAATTCCTTTTTAGCCAAAAATGTATAATCTTCATATAAAAATGTTACTAATTTAAATATTTCAGAGTGAGAGAAAAGCTCTAAAAAAGTGAAAACTTTCTCCAAGATTCCTCCTCCTTTCCCCTCCCTCTTTAAAAAGAACTAACTCTTAAGGCTTCTTAGTGTCAAATACATACTACAAATGTTTGAACTACTAAATGTTCTGGTATATTATTTCAAGTAGTCTTTATTCAAAAAATGAAAATATATTTATTAAAATATATGTTCAAACTTGAATTTAAAGGACTTGGGAATTAGACAAATTTTGATCACAGAAAGGAAAACTTAATAAATGTTTCTGAGACTCAACATACTTGGTCCTGCAATTTCCCTGTAGCAATGTACACGCTGAGAATGAAAACCAAGGAATGTAAATTTATGACCAATTTTAGTAATACAATGAGATACTCATTATTTTAAATTAGAACGTGCAAGAACATTTACAAAACAGTCTGCAAATCCTCTTTTCCAGCTTGGACAGGAGTGAAACAATATAAGCTACAATTTAAGATTTAGTTACTATGTATATATATTCTTGGTTTGGTTTTAATATACTGAAGAGGTTCAGCTGCAACATAATAAGTAACAAAAAAGACAGTGAACAACAAAGTAATAGCACCTACATATTATTTTGGTTAAAGTTACTTTATATCAATTCTTTCTACAGGAGAGATTTTCAGCAATCATTCTGATAGCCTAACATGATTTATTTGGGGTCAAACTACTTAAAAAAGTAGCACAAGAATTTCTGCCTTTTTTTTTTAATGTATTGTTTACTTTTTGTTTTCTAGTTAAATGTTAATGAATATCAAAAACTTATTACAACAACACAGAGCCGTTGTCTTGAACAAGCCAGAAAGGAATGTAAAATACAGTGTAGTGGACTTAATGGAAACACGTTTTTCAAGCATCAATACCACTTAGATTGACCTGGAGAATATGTAATACTGAGTGAGATCAACAGGACACACTAACCTTCGACAGAAGGTAAAAACCCAGATCCATTTCTGAACTTGAACAGACTGCTAAGGAAATCCACATGCTTCCAGGGGAAGGTACCAGATATTCTACTGATTTATCATTAAAATTTCTTGGGTAAGTGGTTGCACCTGTTTGAGTATCGAGAAATATGCTTTCTGCTACAAAAATTTTGAACGGGGTAAAAAAAAAAAAGAGATCTTGGAAGCTTTAGTAGCTTCTATGGGCATAAATCAGTTTTAATGTAGGAACAACCAAACAAATCCTAGTCCCTGCCATGCTAACCTAGCACATTCCAAATCGCCTTGCTTTTGGTTTCAGAACCACATGAAGTACTGCCATGTTTCCATGGGCTATTTTGGCAACAGAAAGCAGACAGTTCTTCAAATTATCCAAAAGGAAGTTTTCAAGAATTTGACCCTGAGAAAGAGGCAAACAAAAAGAGCTATGTTTGAGAGTAAAAAAAAAAAAAATTCATTCCTATGGTAAAAGTTAAGAATTTAGCTGCCGCTCAGCCACTGGAAACAGTCTGGGAAATAGTCTTATTATACCCCTGGATTAATGAAGAGTTCAAATCGCACAGTCTAAACAATGTTTAAGTATTTCCACATCAGAAGTTTGACTTTTTTAAATAGCAAGTGAATGCATTTCCATCCAGACACTTTTGTAGCATATCAGCTGTAAGAAAAAAAAAAAAAGGTCCTTTGAGTACAAATTTGCAGTAGATAAAACCTTAAATAAAAACCACAGTCATTAGTGGGTGCCTGCTTTAATTAAAAAGTTCATCTGACCCATTTCATCAGGATATTTCTGCAGGTGGGCCTCTCAAGATCCAGCTTAATTAGATCTCTCAGAACACTCACTTGAGCCATGAAGAATAGAAGAACAGTTACTGTTTCCCCAGAATACCTTTGGTTTATCTGCCTAGCCACAGCAGGAGATAACCAAAAAAAAAAAAAATCAGCCCTAATATTATAGGCAGAACTGTGCTTATGGACAAACAACACAAATCTAATCTTCAGATTTTTGGGCACAGGTTTCAGGTGGAACAGTAAATACAGTCACTCTCAAGAGCCTCATTTGGTTTACTACACGTGACTAAGACTATGCTGGGAGGACACCATGATTTTCTCATTAAAATGTCTCATCTTTTGGGGGATGCGATGGGAGAAACCCAAGGGACTCTTAAACACTTCCAGAAGTGCACACCATGAAAGCGAGCAAACAGTGGGAGTGGAAGCTGGGAATTCATCCACCTGAATTCCCACCAACCTCTCCTGGAGATTCAGACGTCTAAATCACTGCATGCTGCCGAACGAGAAGCTATGCAAATGCTGAGCTTTTATTGCATAAGTAGTAATTGCACAATTACATAACAGTCGGTCAACAGCTTTGGAAATTACGAAGAAAATTCTTTAAAAACTCCACTTTCAGAGAAAACAACTTCATTCATGTGGAAGCATGAACATAATGAACTCCCAAATGCTTTAGTGATACAGTCATGAATAAACTCATGAGGGCTGAATAAGCATTTACACAAATGCACTTAGAGGGTTCATAAAATAGCAGGCCACATCAGATTAAAAAACCCGCAGGATGAAAATGCTCCAGAGCTGCGTCTCATATCTTTAAAGCCAAATTGCAGAGTACGAAAAGCTGGCACGTTCTGAAGAGATTTTTCAAAAGCGATGAAGAACGAAACACAGATCACACCAACTCACTGACTCCTAAACAGCTGCATACTAATGCCCGTGCATACATTACAAAGTATTAAAGAACACTTTGAAATGAACAGACAACTTGAATCTTAGCAAACTACCAACAGCATATAGTACTTACAGCTTCATGTTGCAAAGTAAACATGTTAGTTATTGCTGACAGTTAACTGCTCAAGAATATATATGCCAAAGAAGCAAACAAAAAATGCTGACTTGAAGTTATATCCCTTTCATTGCAAACCACAATTAAAAAGAAAAAGTGAAAGGTACTAAAAACTTGCATGGTTTTCCTATTCTATTCTTAGGTTCATCGAAGAAGAAACTGGAAGAGAGCTCAAAAGGTCACCTGGCCCACTGCTTTCCCAAGCCCGTATCATCTATACTTCTCTCATTCCTGACAGAAGTTGTCTAAACTGGAGCTTAAGGTCTCGGATAACAGAGACTGTGTAGGATTTCCAGGCAGCTGATCCCAGAGTTTCACTGTCACTATGCTTTAAAAATCTGTTGGTTTTATTTTAATTAAGTTCAACCTGCCTGACTCTCTCTTGCTGTGATCTAAGTTCATTATTTCTTACACTCTCCACCATGACTCTACAAAAACTTCTTGCACACCTGAAAGCTGTTATGTCTACCCTTAGTAACCTTCTCTTCAGACTAAACTCTAATTAATCCTTTTATTCCCCCTTCAAGTCAGGTTTTCCAAGATTTAGGTCTACTTGACAATTTAATACAATTTAAATTAAAATTTAATACAATTTAATATTGGTTTATATCTTGCTGTTTGCAATGAAATCCAGAGTAAAACCGAGTACCATGAAACAAAACAAAATCTTGAAAGCACCCTAGAACAACCCCATGCCAAACAGACATTTAAAAAAAAAAACCAAACGGGAGATTGAAGGGTTTCTTTGGTCTCAGTATTTTAGCCAACCTCAACAACATCCCGAGTGAAAGAACACATCACAGTTTTATCAGTAACTGGTGAAATCATGAGCAAAGTGAGAAGCCAGATGCTTTTTGTCCTATAAGTATCCTCTTACTGTCATTGCTCACCTTCCCTTATCCTAAAGTACTCATAGTGATGGAAAACAAATAACTATGAATAGTTTGTCAGAAGTGACCAACCACCTATACTGCTTCAGTTCCACAACTCATGTCTGGTTTGGAGCTCACACACCCCTCTCACTAGCCTTATTAGTCTATGTCACTTCACAGAAAGACATTTCTTCAACTACAGATCAATTACCTTAATTTTGACTCAAAATCCAACATGCTAAATTACAAAAACATTTGACCTAAACAGAAGTCAAAAGCAGCAGTTATTTTTTAAAGATAATTCTTCCAGAAAAAGCTATGAAGATTTTTAAAGCAAAAGTGAAAATGTGTTTGTAGATGATTTCCAAACCTTAGGTCATCAAAACTGAAAATCTGGTCTCTAAATAATAGGCCTAATTATTGTCTGGTCTAGCTGAGAAAAGGAGTTTATGTCAGACAGACTTTTATTAAAAGCAACTTGCTTTAACACCTCAGTTGATTTCTCAGCAATATTCAGCCCTATGTTTTTGGACACTAACAGGCAATACCAGAAAACACTTCAGAAGGCAGAGTGCACAAGTTATTTCTGGTTGTTTTAAAAAAAAGAATCTAGTAAAATTAAATTGAGAAGCAATACAAAGGAATCCTAGAGGCATTACCTTAATTTCATCCGCTTGGCCACACCACGATTTACAACACAATGTTTCTAAACACGAAGATTATCCCCTACTGATTCCAATGGAAGTACAAGGGAGAAGCAATGTTCAGCTTTAAAAGGAATGAGCCATTACAGTACCGGTGATACGCTTTAATACCAACCAGATGTTAACGATGTTTTATATCGCTTGGCAGTGTTTTACTGCGCCGTAAAGCTGACTAAGATGCAAGACAGAGGTGGCACTTACTGCCTCACTTTTCAGGTCTACGTCATCCTTGTAGTTCATCAACTATAATCCTAATCCATTAAAACCACACAAAACTACACAGAAAGCTGGAAACACCATGTAAACGTGACTATCAAGTTAACCTATGACTTGATCAGCATCAGATATAACTATAATTTTACATGACAAATTGGATACAGAACAAAAAAATTTCTATGTCACCTTTAAATCACTCATTTTCTTATTGTCATCTTGTAGTACGGAGATCTGTACCCCATAAAAGCAGCGACCACTCCAAGTCCTTTCCAGGGTATCAGACTCTTGTTTTAACACAAATGTTTGGAACGTTTGAGGGCTCGTCTGATATTTTTTTCAATGACCAAAGAAGAATCTCAAGTTCTCCAGCAACAATTTCCCACCATAAAAGCATTTTTCCCCACAGAAGCATATATCTGTCTAAAGTGCATGCCCACAAGAAACCATCTTCCTAAATTAGACCTGGAATTAGAAGTAAATGTAATGATTGTTTCAATGTTAGAAAATCAAGTATGAACTTCATCCTCCAAAACTAGGTAGAGTAGGAAACAAATTCCCTTTCTCCTCCTCCTGTTCTAGGGCTCACTCAAACACTTAAAGCAAAAAAAGTTATATTGCTTAATAATTTAAATATCATAGCGTAACTTTTAACACAACCCACATGTATGCAATGACCCACAATTAAGATGGGACATTTGAGACAGAGAATTGAAAACTGACAGCATCCCTTTTTTGGTTATTCTGCTTTAACATGAGAAGTATATTACAGAGTTAACAAAGTTGACTAAGTTCAGTCTTCTTTCTATTGCCTCCTTCCCATTGCCCCAACATACCCTCCAATCAAGAATATTTTTTAAAAATGTTTGGGTCAACACCAAGGTTTTTCTTTTAACACCAAATTGTGAAACACCTGTCATAACATCTCATACGAAGCACAATTGGGTCCAAAATGCTTTATTATATTATTGATCTTACAACATCTACATCTCAAAACAATCTATTTCATGAAACCTTTCCTTATAAGCCTGTGTTTATAAAGCAAAAGTAAGAAAATACAAATGATTAGTAGTTTATTTTAAATCTTCTTGCAATAGTAGATCCCCAGTCAAAAAGAACAGTAGAAGGGAATCATACTTAGTTTGACAAACGGCAGCCACAAAAATAAGGTGGCATTTTCATACTCCCTCCTGCTCTACCATCTAAGTAACTCTACCATATCCTCCCCAGAGAAGGGTCTTCCAACTGTCAAAGAACCACCACTAACAAGAGAAAAGTAGTGCAAAAAACGAATAGGGGAAGTTTCTCACTGGGGAGACCATGTTACACCAACTCTTGGTATTCGGATGCACAATTCTATTTCCAGACTGTGAACTTTCTGCCCTGTTTAAACACATGTGAGGTCTTAGCAAGCAAACCATCCACACACCACATGAAAGGGAGAAGACAAAGACTGTAAAGTTTAGAGCTCTACACTAAAAGCAGCTGGTGAGAAGATGCCAGATATTTTCTCTAGAAAAGAGGAAGGATCGTACAGACCAGACTACACAACTTGTTATAGGACACTTTCTGCGCTGAAGGGGCAGAAAGATCCATTGAAACATTCCTCTCTAAGCCTCTACAGGGTGTACAGAGACATCAATGAGGCTGAACCTTCTTTCTTACCAGCATGACAAAAAGCAAGAGGTACTTGAGACACAGCCTATCATCATCTTACCCGCACTCTCTCATTTTGTCCATCAGAGCCCACAAAAGAGAGCCTCTCTCTACCAATCAGCTCAGCATCTCCACGGCACATTTGCTATACTTCCTAGCAAGCGTCACTATAACTCATCTGCACTGCACATCAGGCTTGCGGAGAACTTTCTGGTAATAGTCACAGTTACTTAACTGCAGCTTGTGTGAATCCATCTTCTGTTTCATACTCTGAGAGACTCTTCAGGGATACACTTTTTTCAGATTGACAGTGTCCAACAGAACCGAAAACTGGTTTATAACTATGTTTAATAAGGCACTATAACCAGGCTAAATATATATTCTGTATAGATTAACCTCACACAGGATTTAGCACACATCTCTGAAAACAGAAAACTCAAGACCCTTTTTAGTTTACACCAGGATCTCTGAAAACTCAAAGGAAGCTTTTGGCCTGTCAATTCAAATTCCAGATTCTTGTTGGATACGGGTTTTGCAATTGGCAATATGACAAATTCTTTTCCCACACAAGAACTGTAGCACAAATTTACCCTGATGCTTACTTAGCATAACCTTCCTAATTACTCAGGGGTGGATGCTGAGGAGGGAAGCCTTCATCACAAAGTCTGCTCAGGGGCATGCGACTGCCAATTGCCATGGCATGTTTGTCTCCGACAATATAAAATATTTTTGATGAATTTAATGTTATTTATTTTGGCAGCAAGACTCAAGGACAGGATGTTTGTTTATTCTGCTGACAAGCTGCACCTATAAAGCTTAAGGGATACACCACATTTGACAAGAAAATATTATTGGAAACAACCTTCTTTGATACATCACTTATTTGTTAAAACCCCATATATTACTCATTTTGTGTATACACCAGCCTCATTACTCCCTATGGTTTTATCAAAGAGCTGTATTCTTCCTTAGAGAATCAGCACACACCTAATAAAAGACAACTCCTTTGTTAGTATTTAGTGATAATGCACCAATATTTAATTTCATTTAAAATTTAAACTGAATTTAGTTTTAACTTATCTCAAAGTTAGCTATCCTATCCATAGTTGTGTATCCAGATTTTGAACTACATAACTGAATGCTGAATTATAATCTACAGCCTTGACCTACTCTTTTTGTGAGAGCTATATTTATAGTCATTTTAACATCGATGTGAACACCAATTTGAAAAAATACTGAATCAGGCTGCTGCAAACTTTATGAAAATTTCACAGCAGTGACACTAAATAATGCAGCCATTAACATAGAGAGAAATACATTATTTTGACAAGTAGGTGGACATAACACTTTTGAAATTAAAATTTTACTGCAGTCCCAAGATGATGAAATATATAACATTTTTGCTATCAAAGTGCACCAATTCTAAGCCAGAACTCTCCAAATATCTCTTAAAAATCACACTAAAATTATCTGATCTTCATAATACCTATTGTTTACATCATGCCTTTCATTTCAGGGCTCTAAAGCACATGCAAAGACTGCTAATAGCAAAAAAGCTTATTTAAGAGAAAAACATGACCAGATAGCCTACAGTAAGGAAGCTAACTTCTCAAAATGATAGGACAAATTAATATCTGCACTGCACATTTTTAGCCACTTTGCAGTTAACAGCCTGCTTTGGATGTTTTTATTGCATATTCAATAGTTACTATTTGCAACGATAGCGACCGTCATTTTTAATTAGCATTGGATAACAGCCTCCTAACGTAAAAGACTTCCTATACTTACAATAAATAACCATCGGCTCAAAAAAAGCTTTCATAGTAACTTCAGGTATACATTGGCTTCATGCACTTCAACACCTCCACACAGTAACTTCTTCCAGAACGATACAAAAACTTGGTTACTGCCAACTAAGACCGATTTTATACCAATTCCTAATTTTATACCAATTAGGAATTTAGGAAAACATGTTGAAAGTACAGCAGGCATCTCTTAGCAATTAATGCTTGTTCCTCTAAAAAGGCCCCCTGTGAATCCATTAACAAAGATGGTAAATGGTAACATGTTTTAGGAGTCAAAGTTTAAAGCCAAATGATTAAATGAAGACAACACCTTTCAGGACACAAAGTTATCCCAGCCTGAACATAATAGTTAAGACTCTACACAAAACCCCTCAATTACTGTAACACAAAGCTATTAAATGTATCATGAAGGAGAGGTACTCCAAGGAAGAGTTGAAAAACTGACACTGGATATTAAATAAGCTACTGTTCCACATCCAGACCATTTCTTCTCAAACATTAATTTCTTATTATGACACTTTCAGAATTCACAGTAAATAACATCATGGAAATAGCTGTCACTCAGAAAAGTAGCTTACTGAGAATGACCCCAGTCCAACTGTTCACACTACTCCCAAAACAGACAGCACAAATACGTAGCACGGTGCTCTGCGCACTTCAATCTTACCTTTCAAGTGTCAGAACATGTCATTGCCTCTTCCCAAAACACTAGAAAATATTTTGGACTCTATTCCCATAGACATAATCTGAGGATCTCCAGCTAACACTACTCTGATTCATCATTATTATGAAGACAGAAAAATGCCTACAAAATCAAAGCACTGGGATAGAAAACAGCTGACAAAAAGTTATTTATTTCTTGAGCCAGAAGCGAACATAAGAACACTGAGGAACTTTCAAGACCACACTCTTAAGTTTCATTAGAACAGGCTGCCCATATGCTCGGGGAAGGGTCAGTCCAGCATTTTATCCTACGTATTCCTACACCCAGAAAACGCCCATTTACAGATTCAGGCTTGCTAACAGACTATCTGTTTCTCCCAAGATGGATGTAGACAACCACAACCTATGAATCACCTCAAGCCTAGACTGCTGCGCCTTTCCTTACCTAATTCAGACATTGCTCCATCTAGAAACACATCCAAAGGAACAGAAAATCTTTCTGGCATTTCTGAGGAATTTGTGACTAGCAGGCAAAGCTATCGCCAATGGGCTCTAAATCAGAAAATAAATATGTATACACTTAGAACACAACACTGCAAGGCAAAACACTATCTACCAACTACAAGCACTGAAAAATAATGGGGAACAGAGGTAAAGAGGTAGTCAAGTACAGAACAAAACAGCTGAAAATCAAATGCAAGCATCCAAATCTTAGAATTTCTGACACTATAGAGCGCTCAAAATATCTGCCGTACTAATCTATGGATCTACCAATGTTGCCGTACAATGCTAATTACAAGCTCAAAACTATATACTGTTACAACCTGTGCAAATCACGACTAATTTCTTGTCCTCCATAGGCTGATACTCCTTCCCCCCAGACACTGCAAACCAGGCAATATTTTCCATAAAAGGTTTTAGCACTTCTGCAAGTTAAGGTCCTCCTTTAACTGGGCAGGAAGAGATGCTCAACTTAAAAGCAATATGACTTCAATTTAATTAAGTCTGAATCAAAATAAGTATTAATAAGGTCCAAAAATTTTGATGCAGAATCAGAATGCAAGTGTGTTTATTTTGGTATAGTCATGTCAGGATCAGAAAAGTTAAATTCTTTAACAAAAAAATTCTTTAACCAAAAGTTGAATACATAACCTCACTTTTGACATCTTCACCAGTATAACAATGTAGGGCTGAGAATAATACAGTATATCTCAACTAGATTAAAGGATTTAATCTGTTTAACTTTCATAGTGCTATGACTCCACCAGTCTTTACTTTCTTCAAGCTGACTTCCCAGGAGGTAAAAATCTGCAAAATCAATTTCCTGTCCCACAGTTATTGAGTAGAACGGGAAATGGCAATATTTTCTCCAGAGAATCTTTCCCAAATACTCTGACCCTAAAAGTAAACAGGATCTTTAATTTCTGTGCCAGCATTTGGGGAAACACATGAACCCATACACAACAATGTAAGTGTAACAGATCTCTCTGTGTCTCACATGCTCAACTCCACTGGTCACCTTCTCTCTCAACTCACATTGAAGGATAATAGACTTGGGTTTTGTTATCTATTTCTACAAGAGGGCCTGAGGAACGATATACTAACTTCATTAGATCAAAACCCCATCACTTAAACAGAAAAGCTAGAATGCCTGTGACACTGATATCACTCTCCCCTTACCCTTCAGAAAGGGAGGGTGAAAGAAGAGGGGATGCTCAAAAAAAGATACTATGCTTAAAAGTACTTGGAATAATATATTCTTTAAATATCAACCTCTATCTCTACTTGTCTGTCATAGTGCAACATAAACAAAGTACCAAACAAGAAGAGGGCATGCACACACATGTTACAATTTAGGAGAAGATAAGAAAATGTCATGCCATACACTTTCTGGAGGTATATGAGGAAGCAAAGCAGGGAAATGATGAAAGATCGACAAAAAAGGGCACCCATTAGCTTTCGAACCATCATTTTTTCCTTGCCAACGCAGGGGAGATAGTCCAATTTGCATAGGCATTACCAGTTCACACCTTTCTCAACCGTTAAATTTCCTCTACAAAACCCAAGCACAGTTATCTGAGAAGGGTAGAGAAATAGGTAAACAACACAGCATAAGTTAGAATGATTTCCACAGAAACCCCACCTAATCTTTACTGTTCTAAAGAGAAACTGTCATGTAGTTGATGCTCTAAGATTTACCAAGCTAACAAATGGCATAATTTACTAGACAGAGCATGCACTCGGTTTCTCAGAGCTAAAAGAATCCTTCTCTACACACACACTTCTTACTGAGAAATACAAACAGAAGCTGTTTGGATACAAACTTTTATTTATCTTATTATTTATGCTCTAAGACATATTCCAGGCACTGTGTAGACAGAAAATACCATTGTATAAACAAATTTTACAAACTAAGCCATATTGGCTTGTTCTCCAGATAAAGAAAAACATTCCTGCCAAATGGAAAACTGTTGGAGGTTTGGTTTTCAGATTCTAGAGTTGTTCTTAGAATAAAATCTTGTTCTTCACACATAATTAGCATTATACCCCTCTTCCACAGATGAAAAACAGAAACAAAAAGGTGAATTGACTTGTCCTAATCCTATAGCAAAGCAAGGAAAGCACTACTTGCTCCAGTCCCACTGTCCTATTCATTAGACTGTACACCATCGTGTGCCTGAAATATCAGGTATATCGCTCTTAAATATAGCGCATCCTAATAAAGAAGGATGCTAAAACAATTTCAGAATACACTGAACAACAAAATAAATTATCACACAATAGCTGTATCTGAATTTTCTTCTGGTTTATGGAGGCTTTCTGCTTCAATCTAGAATAGCAATCTTTATATAAATAAAAAAATTCCATATGAAATAATAAACCATTATTAATGCAATAACAATGTATCATTCCACTCAAATGTCAACTCCAACAACAGAAAAAAAGCAGAAGAGTGTCCTCAAACAGCAGCAATGGAATTACTTTTCCTTCTCTTCCTCCCTATTAGGGCAGAATACAATACAGCGAGTTTTTAATACTTTTCAAGAAATGACAATTTAAAAATAAAAATCAATAAATTTTGAGTTGATCATCTCTCCTGTGAAAACATTTTGTAACAAATGTGAATTACATTGCTGTTGGGTATATTATTTATCAATTTGCCTGAAGTCCAGAAGCACACATCCCATTCACAGGTTTAACACACACTGTTGCACCACAGTAGTGAATGCAGTTTCCTAAACAGGTATCTGATAACACACTCTTAGAACACTTGAGAAAGGAAAGTGTGGGATTATGACCCAGAAAAAGCTAAGTGTTTCCTAGCAAATCCAGAAACACCTTAAAAGTTTTAGCATCAAGTGTCTAGACTAAGATGAACTACTAGTTCCCCTGCAGACTCCTCATAAACCGTTTATCAACCACTATGTTGGGGGGTAAAGGAAGGGGACATGGAGGAGGGGAAACTCAGAACTTCCAAATGTTTCATTAAAATACGTTTCTAATACATTAACAAAACCCCATCACGTTTTCACCTCTGTTCCTAGAAAGATGAACATCCCTTATATCCCAAGATGTCTCCATAGTGTAATAGTGAACATTCGCTATTACAGAGAAATGGTCCCTCTATACTGGAAATTAAACCTGACCTCTCCCCTTTCTGTTGCCTAAGTATACCAAACAGCTGATCACTAATTCGTATCTCTGGTGGTTCTCTCTGAACACGACTTCTGTGTGCATTCACGACAATACTTCCCATACCCCTCTGAGCTGATCAGCATAAGCTGAAGTTCTTCCCTGAATAGCACAAAGTAACACTGAACCCTCTCAATTCAAGGAAATCAGAAACATGGTCAAAAAGTCTCTCTGGCTGCAGTTCAAACTCCCCCAATATCTACCAGCTAGAACACTAAGCTTTGCCTTTATTTTCCATTTCATATGACCACCATTTTTGAAGTTTAAAAAAAAAAAATCCTAAACACATATCATACGCATGCGTAAAAAGAGGAATGCTATGTAATCTAAATACACCAATATAGCTTAATTCAGCGACAACCTAAAATGGGTTAATTCAGAATATCAGACCTTCCCTGATTTTATGTTGTCACTTGGTAATGTAAAAATCTATGCTGCGTTCTGGTTTTGTTTTGTTGGAGTAGGAGGATTATTTTAATATGGAGGGGATTGATTTCATTCCTGTATGTGCGAGCTGCTGTTGATATTCCCAACCAGAAAGATTCCTTTCTAGAATTATCATCAATATATATTACAACAGGGTGTTTACTTCCACCCTGCCTCTGTTCTAAAAGCCTCCTCAATGTTAATTTCCAGAGCAAGGCTACAGGTCTCCTGCTCAAAATTTCTCTTTAGATTTTTCTAATCCTTTTCTCCTTAATCTCCATTACACAAAAAGAAACCCACATATGCATGGTCTGTGAGAAGCTAAGTAACTTTACCTCTCACCATAGTTACCACATCTGATTTAACCACTGGCTCTGGACATTGAATCATTGTCCTTTAAGAATTAAGATCTTATTTGTGTATGCCTTCAGACATTCAACAAGCATAAAATCCTTAAACAGACTGATTTTAATATCATCAGTAGATAATTACATTTCAATTCATGCGACTCTAAGATAACACACCATCCACCTCTGCTATTTCTGTACTCTGTGTTTTGTTTTCTAGGGTCTCAGAAGCTAAGAGGTTTAAATGTGTTACTATGACTGTCCTTAAAAAGATTTTCTGTCTAATTCAATTCTTTGAATGATTCTGAAACAATTTTACATTCAGGTTTTCATTAGTGTGCTCAACTATTCTATTAGACTTTTTTGTTTCTCATGGTAACCAATTTTATTTGACTTAACAGAAGCTGTTCAAATATTTAAAGGCACTCTGAGATGGCAGGAGTTTATCTAGGAGCATACATGTTGTGTCAGATATTCCTCTCCTTGCTCTTACTCGCCTTTTTGCTTGGGTGGTGTTTTTTTTTTTTTCCCTCCTCAGAAACAGTAGCAAACAAATGAGATCTAAAGTAGCCACATTGCACCGAGAACGTGCTCGCTTCATCTGTTTATGTTAATATTCAAGTTACAATGGGCACATTTTGAAATTACGTGCTGGGTAGTTGAAACAGATGCTCCTTACGTTCCTTCATATGCACTGTATCCCTGTGCCAGCACCGTCAGGCGCGACGCAAGAACTAAAGTATAAACATCTGCAACACCTCTCTGTTTTGTTAACATTCTTTCACACATTTTCTTGCTAACTCCAAAAGGCTCAACGGTGTAAAAGCCGAGCGGTGAAATTGGAAACATCTGCGCGATAGCTACGGAAAACGGAATGAAACGTGAATAAACAAAAACATGGCGAAAGTGGCCTGGGGTTGTTACACTGTCAGATCATTTTTCCAAGCCCAACATCAAGGCTTTTGTTACAACCAAAGCGGTCATTTGCATGGAGAACCAACAGGGTTTCTTCTTCTTCAGCGTCTCCCCGATCGCAACACACACCCGCTCCCTCCGACACACAGAGGCAAACCTCCCCTCTTCCAAACAAACAACACGGCGAAACGCACACGAACCCGCAACCCCGGCATCTACAGATCCCAAACAACCCTCCGCGTACCGAGCAGTTTGCTGCTAAGACGTAATTTCGGTATAAAAATAACAGACAAACCTTTGGAGCGCTGCCCCAGCTGGAGTTCCTCTCCCTCTGCTCTGCCGTTACTGACAAGATCAGGCTGAGATTAACAAGTCCATGCTGCTCTGACAGCCTCGCTCCTCCGGCTCCTGCACCCCCGCCGTGGGCTTTAAATCACCTCAAACTTTCAGAAAGTTAAAAATGGAATGAACCGAAGGAATGTAAAGGACAATGGCAGGAAAGCAGAAAACACTGCCTGGACAATTATTGCAGCAGCACGCAGGGCACTGCTCTGTAGTTAAGGCTGTGTCAGCACTTTCTTGCTTAAATCCCCCCATTTTTCAGGGGGCTGCAACTCTGAAAGCAAAAATAAAAAGTACTTGTGGCTAAAAGATTGCTCACAGGTAAACCCCCTCCCCTTTACATTTGAAAACATTCATTTAGACCATTCAGAAAGTTACAGGAGTCTGTGCACTTTATCCCCAAGTCCTACATGCCATTTTTCATGGGAATACAACTACTCCTTTTTTAAAATGGGATTTCACAGGAATTTGACCTACATTGCTAATTTCCCCTCCCCCACCCCCCCTTTTTTTAATAAAAGCAAATTAATAAATACTTCCACACCTGAAAATCAGTTTGCGTAACCATGGAATAATTTCTACATAAAACTTTTACTCTCAGGCATTGCCTGCAAGGTACCAGATGAGTAACAGATACTAAACTGTCTGCTCACACAGCTGATTCAGCACAGACAATGGCCTCTACCGAGGTCTCAACTCTAATCCATTATGGCAAGTTTGTAACCTCAATTGCTGAGTGCATCTGCATTTTCCCCTGATAAGGAAAGTGTCCTTATAATCATGCTAAAATAAGGAAACAAAGCACTTGATCTGCAATTATTACTTTACAACGATGCTCTAAACTGTGGGCAATCAGGACAATCTCTCCTGCTGTTGTTAATCGCTGGGTTGTATTGCTGGGGACTTTTTTTTGTTGTTTGTTTGTTGGTTTTTTACACTCCTGGTAATCTCCTCTCAGATACATAAATAAAAACACCAACTTCTCCTGCCTATTTATATAAGCCAGATAGACTTAACACACTTTTCAGCTATAACCTTAAAGCTACAATAACAAAAAACTATATAGTCATATTATTGCTTTCTCACAGTAAAAATACACACTTAATGTAAAAATTGTGCAACACCTTAAGTCCGCTGTGCAAGAAAACCAAAGTCTAGGTTTTGCCCTTGTTGACTGATAGGGAATAGCCAACACAACAGGCAGCTCAATTGAGCCCTACAAAACTCAGTGTAAAACTCACCTGGCTCATCAAGGCATGTCTCTGCTCTCTAGGAACTTCTGATCCAGCAGTAGTTTGGTACATATTATATAAAATCAATTAGCATCCATTAAAAAGGAGCAATCCATTAAAAATGCTCAGTTGCTGTGAATAACTCGGTAAAGCAACAATTTCCCCAGTAGGAACTGTTACCTTCTAAAAGTCATAACACTTGCTGAATATCTATCTCAAGGCATCTGATTAGTTCAGGTTATCTCAGTTTCTGTCTTACAAAGACAGCTGCCTGGCATATTTTGAAGACAAGCTGCTATGATATTACCACCTTATTCAGCCAAAGCTGTGCACAGTAGTTGTTAAAAATACCAAAATTTCTCCTGTTACTCAGAAGACAAAACTAACATATATTAAAGGTAAGGTTCTAAATATTTCGCAAACATCCTAACTCACCAGAAGGCTTCTACTTCTCCATTGTAAGATGGACAGTTCTATCCCTACCCATCTGCTCAGGGGGAGAGCGCTCTCCTGGCCTGTGGGGCAACCTGTGCTCCTGCCTGATCCAACATACGACTTTGTATCACTGGCCCATGCCAGTCTTGTCCACTAAAATGAACAATGATGGTGACACACATTCACTTCTGCCACCCTGGCACAGAAGCTACCATGTCAACAACAAGGAAAGAGAAGCAAGTGTGGTAAAATCTCAATCCACATCAGTTTTCTTAGGCACGTGGAAGCAGAGCACTAAGGTTTCTGGTTTGCTTTACCAAAATACATAATTTGCATGCAATGGTTAATGGTAGACAGGTGTTTTTCTCTAATCCTTAATCAGGAGCAAAGCAGAGGACTATTGGAAATACTTTTAAGATAGCATCGAATGAGTAAGGTTCCCTTAAAGGTTTGGAGCATTCTGTATGCACACCATAATTTTAACAAATTGTTATTTCACATTAATAAGGCATTAAATGAGGACAAACATTTACAGGTTATGATTCAAGTGGTTAATGCCAAGAGATACAAAATGGAAGCTGATTTTTATTCCTCCTTTTACACCACTAGGGGACAAGGAAAAGTAAACAAGCTACAGTACACAAAACTTTTTAGTTGATCCCCATTTCTATTTCCTATTTAAGAATGAAGCAGCAGAATTTATAAGATCTGTAAAAGCAAAGTTATATTGGTAATTAAACTAATTTTAATTAAATTAAGCCTCAGCTTTATAACTCTGTATGGTAGGTTAAGCAGAAGACATTTATTAACCCAATATTAAAGAACAAAGTACAACCTCTGTATATGAATAACCGTAGCCAGGAATAAGAATAACCATAAACATTTTGTCAAATTTAGCAGGAAACTACATATTTTAACAAGTTCAAAAGATCATTAACTTCATTCTTATCCCCACATTTATCGCGCCAACATTTATACTGTAAATCAACTGCTGCAACGTGAAGTTAAAAACATGCCAGAAATATGCATAGGTTGTATCAATATTTGCACATGGAGCCTAGAACATAAATTAGTTGACACTCAACACTTAAAGCTTCCTCTCTGAAGTTGCAATATTTAGAGGTTAAAGATTAGACATGCTCCCTCTTGTGTTAAACTAAGAATACAGGGAATACATGCTGTTTTCTCTGACATGATGGTTGCTTGGCCATCTGTTCCATTAAGCAAACCCTTTAACTTTGGCTACTTACGTCTGACAAACCTTCGCTGATAATTCTCCAGTTTAAAGACAGATACAGTCTGAGCATGTAACAGGGATCTATAGAATATTTGTTACATTAGCTACTATATTATCAGAAAGGACTATTAAGGGATTACATATAAAAAAATCCGTTGCAAATAAGTTTTTTGGACAAATATGTATGTGACTGTTAATTACACGGTAAGTCGCACTTTCGCAGTTGCTATAAGCATCACAGGCCTGAAGAGTTAAAGCATGCCAATTTCAAGCTGTACAGTATCATCAATGACATGGAATATTGAACAGCAAATTTCCTTCTAAATATTAGGTTACAAAACATTTAAGACAAACAGGACAACAGGAAGAAATTAAAATGACACATTATTATGTTTTTAAGTACAGCAACAACTGAGCTAAGTTTTCAGTTCACTCCAATTGACAAGCTCAGGTGAACCATTCCCTCCTGCACAGAGCCTCAATGGAGCCAAAAACCTCCTTACACAAATCCTCTTGCAGAATCCGGCCCCAAGATCATGTCCAGACACGAACGTTAATCCCAGGTGTAACTAACACAAATGTTTTTACTAATATACATTTTAAACAAAGGCTTTGCACCTGGTGTGGGCTTGGCAAATTATGTTTAGGCATACATTTGCTGCTTATGGTCAGTACCAGATTGAATGCCAGGGAGACTAAACACAAGTAAATACTTTGCAGTCCAAAGCCAAAGAGAGTCTAATGCACAGCTACCTGACTTCACACATTTTCTTTCATTTACCACCAGCCTTTTGTGGTGGATAGAAGATTCTCTCAGGGCAAAGGGGCCTATGTGCATTGGAAATAACGTTACCGAATATTCTAAGAAACACAGTGGTTAAGTATGACTTGCTCTTTCAAACCATGAAGTTAAATTTTTGTGTTTATTTTTCTACACTCTTCTGCAGACCAGAAATAGTACTGCCACAAAGTTTAGAAAATATGGCATAAAAAACCATGATTATTAATAGAAACGGGTTTGGGGGTCTCTTTAAAGCCTCAAACCACAACAGCGCACTATCTACCAAAGCGTATCTGCTAACAACAGCAAGCACCTGCATCGAGAAACAGAACTTTTGCCACCGACTTCAACAACAGAGGAAAGTTCACACCACTGCACCTACAGCTCCTGATCAGTGTGTTTCCACCTGCTTTCTGTTGTGCTGCAGACCTCGCAGCTTCCTGGCCCGATGAAGCACCCACCACCTCCCTCAATTAAGGTGCTCAAATCGTATCGAGAAGCTTCATGTAGGGTACTGAAAGAGGGCACGCGTTATGGTGGAATCTCAAGACCCTCTACATACTATCAGTAGCAGCTTTATATCGACAGCCAGAGGATTAGTACTCCAAGAGTGTTTTTATTCCCTCAGACACAAAAGTAGAGCAGGATCAGGCCCCTTTTTTATGTACAGAAACATTCACGTACGCTCAGCAGAAGAATTATCGGTCAATTAAACCGGTGCTTTCCACCTTAGGGCCCACCAACTCCCGTGGACCACAGGAACAGGTCAGCAAGACGAGCAAAGCCTTCTGAGGGCACCCTTACGCTGGCCAGAGACCCGCAACTCCCTCCAGACAGAGCTGGGAGCCCGCAAACACCAACACAACATTAGTAATACCCAAAAAAAGGAAGACGCTGAAAGTTGGAAAGTGCTGCTCTGAACTTGCAGCCGTGCCGGTCCCACGGGCACCGGGCGGGAGCTGCGGCGCCCGCGCCAGCC
>NW_010225114.1:0-3770 GCF_000690775.1 Eurypyga helias
CACTACTATGAATGTTTCCAGTGGAAATACAATTTGTGGATAAACAGATACTCACAGATATCTAAGTATATAAGTGTTATAAGGAATTTTTGACAAGGTTAGAAATATTAATAAATGATTCCATATTATTATCACAAATTTTGAAGGCATTACATGTGACAGGTGTCTTGCCAGGCATGGAAGACATTGCTACATAGCTAAAGATAAATTAGTCAGCTCCACAAAACTTCTCTAGGCTCCAGATCTTGAGTGATGTACATTGTTAGAAAAATCAGATTTAGGGCCTATGGCAGCTAGTATTCTCACAAAAAGTATATGGGCACAGTTTGAGAATTAAAACGGGAGGACTGGAGAATTTAATAATAGAGACATGAATTAGTTGTCCTTAGTAACTGGAAATGATCCCAAGTTAACTTAATTTACAAGTGTAAGGGTAGCTCCATCATTCTGCTACACCTGAGGAGTCAGGAAAAAGAAGTAGTCCTTGTCTATATGGCTAGACCGCTGTTTTTCTGTTTGCTGAGCCAATGAGGAAGAAAATTAGGAAATGAGTGGCTGAACAATACAATCTATGACACATTGTGGCATTACTGTTGGTGTCGTTCTGCAGGCAACTAAGGTGATTGGACTTGTACCAAACCAGATTCCACCAAAGTACAAGACAATATTTTTTAAGACTGTTACAAGGGTATAATTACTTAATATCCAAATTCATTCAAAAATGTAGATTCAATCTTCAACAATTCACTGAGATATCGTGAAGTTTTTTTGAGGACATCAGCATCTGACCTTCATCTTAAGTTATGTAAGCCTTAATGGGTAGTTCCATAACCCTTACAGCAAAAAATGCATTGTATATTAAATAAAATTTTGCTTTAGAATGTTTAGTTCTGCTATTGTTAATAATCGAGTAATGGCACCAAAAACTAAATGGATAGTCATTTACTTTAGCTCTGTGACTCCAAGATCAAGCAGGACTAAATGCTGGCTTCTGGCAATACCTGCAATTAAAAGGGCAATTGATAAACAAACACCAAGGTGCTGCATGCACACAATCCAAGTAAGAAAATTTTGTGTTGCTTGTGACACCTAAACTGATCGGCGCTCTCAGCATTGCTAAGTGAGAAAGTCTAAGCAAGAAAAGATGATAATAAGACAGAGTTTTACTCAGAATTTCAGAAAATTGGGCCCATTTTCCTTTATCCTATAAGGGTTTCACTTCTGTCAATCTCCTCTTGCAGATGAATCCTAGAATAGTAGAATGGTTTGGATGGAAAGGAACCTTAAAGACCATCTAGTTCCAACCCTCCCGCCATGGGCAGGGACACCTTCCACTAAACTACGGTGCTCAACACCTCATCCCGCCTGGCCTTGAACACTTCCAGGGATGGGGCATCCACAGCTTCTCTGGGCAACCTGTTCCAGTGCCTCACCACTCTCTCTGTGAAGAATTTTTCCTTACGTTCAATCTAAATCTAACTTCTTTCAGTGTAAACCCATTTCCCCTTGTCCTCTCACTACATGCCCTTGTAAAACATCCTACTCCATCTTTCCTGTAGTCTCCCTTCATCTACTGGAATGCTGCTATAAGGACGCACTGGAGCCTTCTCTTCTCCAGGCTGAACAAGACCATAGGATAGGTGCTTCACCTCTCTGATCATCTTCGTGGCCGTCCTCTGGACTCGCTCCAACAAGTACTTTATCCTTCTTATGCTGCAGGCTTTTCATCCACCAGTTCCCCCAAGTCCTTTTTCTCAAGGTTGTTCTCAATACATTCTCCACCCAGCATGTACTTGCGTTTGGGACTGCCCCGACCCAGGTGCAGGACCTTGCACTTGGCCTTGTTGAACTCCATGAGGTTGGCACAGACTCACCTTTGCAGCCTGTCCAGGGCCCTCTGGATGGCATCCCATCCTTCCAGTGTGTCCACCGCACCACACAGCTTGGTGTCATCAGCAAACTTGCTGAGGGTGCACTCAATGCCATCATCCATGTCACTGATGAGGATGTTAAATAAACCGGTCCCAATACTGATCCCTGAGGAATGCCACTCGTTTCTGGTCTCCACTCAGACATCAAGCCATTGACGACAAATCTGTGAGTGCAACCGTCAAGCCAGTTCTTTATCCACTGATTGGTCCACCCCTCAAATCCATGCCTCTCCAATTTAGAGACAAGGACGTCATGCAGGATGGTGTTGAAGGCTTTGCACAATTCCAGGTAAATGACATTGGTTGCCCATTCTTTATCAACCAAGGTCGTGACCCCATCATTGAAGGCCACCATATCCATCAGACACAATCTGCCCTTGGTGAAGCCATGCTGGCTGTCACCAATCGCCTCCTTATCTTCCATGTGCCTTATCATGGTTTCCATCTGCTCCATGATGTTGCCAGGCAGAGAGGTGAGACTGACTGGCCTGTAGTTCCCCGATCCTCCTTTTTTCCCTTTTTAAAGATAGGAGTTATGTTTCCCCATTTTTCAGTCAGTGGGAACTTCACCAGACTGCCACGCTTTGATCAAAGTTTCATAACCTCAGCTACCAAACTAACCAGCTGCTAATTACATATAAGGAGTGGGAATCTTCAGCTCCCTCGTTCAAATTATTGGGTTCTGTATGAGATAGTTAAATACACATTGTTTCAGAGAAAGACAGAATAAGAGACATCATGAACTTTTAACCAAATGGTCAGGGCTGTTAACTGTCATGGGGGAAACCTGTCTCCTTAGTGTTGTTCTAGTGAGCATTTAATTTATAATACTTAAATATTCACTAATATGGAAAATGAAAAATGGGCCTCCCTCTATCTAAATCAAGCTGTACAGATCAAAACTCATTTTTCTGTCTCACTGAATATGTAACTAATATTAAAGTGGAACAACTTTTCCCAAAAAGGATTGAGATCTTAACCTAGAATTTATAGCTTAACATGTGTAGGAGATGCACATTTTAATTGTCTCAAGTAAAAAGGAAATTGAAATTGGGTTTCATCTCCAAGTGTTAGGAATTGAGAAAAATGTTACTCTAATATCTCCTATCTGAATTTACTATGTAGGTTGTCTACCTGTTTCTAAAAGAGGTTTCAGAATTGAGTACTGCAAGGAGGTAATTGCGTGAATTCCTTCTTAGCTCAGGTGTTACCCAGCATTTTGAGACATGAGACTGTCTAATGGCCAGGTGTCCTAGTCTTAGTAAGGAAACTACCACACCCCTTACATCTGCCTATGCTTCTGATTCTTTAAGTGATAGACAGAGTTGGCATGTTATCTTCCTAGGTACATGAGTATTCTCCAAGTTCAAAAGTAACTGCCACTGAGCAAAATAAAAATATCTTTATTTCACTGTCGTTTAATATTCTTCATACTACTAGTTTACTCATCAGCAGGCATTCCAAGTTTCAGTTCTGGTTCAATAACTTTTGTTTGGGTAAAAGGGTTCTACTCTTTAATAAGGTGATAAGATATGGCACATGACTTTGTGCTGGTCCTGTGATTAGACACTGTATCATGTAGTAATTGGGAATAGGGCAGAAGAGGTGGTTATATTTGGAGACAAGAGAATTAGCAACTTATTTTTGAGCATGTAGATCAGTAAAGTCATCCTGGCTACAGGAATTTCAAAGTTCTATGTAGGAAAAGTAGCGAAGTAGGAGAAAATCTATGCATCTTTAACGTAAACCTTTTTTTTTTTTTTAATGGGAAGTCATTACAACAGCTATGTGATTGAGTCCAATACGTATTTGTACTGGATTCAGTCAGGAAAGATTTAA
>NW_010225115.1:0-13041 GCF_000690775.1 Eurypyga helias
CAAGTCCTTTTCCTCGGAGCTGCTGAGTGTGTGTAGTCCCATGACTTCAGCAGCACAGACCGTGTCAGTGGAAATTATACTGGTGTCTCACCAGCAGACTTGGAATCTGCAAGCAACGGACACCATGCTTCCATAGAAATGTCTAAAAGGAGTTAACCACCCCCACCTCACTTCCCAAACATAAATAAAAGAATGGGAGAACCTGTTTCTGGTCTGCACAACGACAGCGTGTGCGCACATGCCCGGTCTCTGTGAGACCCAGCGTGGATTGTTGTTGCGTCGGTGCGCTTTGTAGGCCTCACACATCCCTAAGGTGTTGCTCTGGGGCAGAACGACAGCGTGTGCGCACGTGCCCAGGCTCTGTGAGACCCAGCGTGGATTGTCGTTGCGTCGGCGCGCTTTGTAGGCCTCACGCATCCCTAAGGTGTTGCTCTGGGGCACACGTGCAGGCTGTCTGCACACCTGGGAGGGCTGATGTGTCCTGCACACATTGGTCTTGCTATCCACATGTTAAGATGCTGATCCATAAATTCACACTGGCAATTTCCAGATGTTCCAGAAAAAGAGACAGAGTCCTTGCTGCCTTTCCAGGTCAAATTTCAAGTGGAAAAAGGGGTTCTGCCTGACAGAGCATGAATGCTTAATATTTCCTGTTGTCCAGGGTGGGGTGTGGGCACTGACTGTACTCTGGGACACCCTGAAGCTCCAGGAACATCAACCTTGCATGCACAGTCCATGCAGGCACATTCTAGGTGTGATAGAGCCTGTGTGCTATGTGCTGTAGCTGAATAGATTTCTGTAGAAGCAATCCAGTACGGGAATGGTGAATACATGAGGTACCTCCTTACAGTGCTCAACCACTTACGGATTTGAAACGGGAAGCGTTTGTGCTGTGATTCACTCTCTCTCTCTCCAAGCCCCAACTGAAGAGCTGCCTTCAGCATCTCTTCAGACCTCAGCAGCCGTAGCGTGAGCTGTGTCCTCTGGACGCCAAGCTGATTGTGCTGCAGAAGTGCCGATTCTAACAGCAGTTGTTCGACGCACTATAGGCATTAATCACTTCCCAAGGCACAGGTTTGTTTATAATAGGATTTTTGCCTTTGCTTACTTAAATTAAAAAGACCCAACAAACCACAAGTTAATCTGTAAGATCCATCCAATTGCCCTGCTTTCTGTGTTGTTTTAAACAAGTCTCAAGGCTTGTTCATGTGAGCTGTGACCTGTAGATGCATCACTGTTCAAGGTGCAAATGAAATTTTAGGCTCTGGTGTACAGTAAAGTGATACTGAGATTATCCTAATTGCCAGTTGCTTAGGTACATACTGTTTACTGAGAATTTTCATAGTTTATGTTTGTGTGAATGGTTTAACAATGGATTTCTGCTGTAAAGAATATTCACAGTTCAGCCTGTGCGTGGAAGCAGCCTGGCGAATGATGAAAAAAGAATGTTGCCAGGGTCATGACTTAGCACCATTTCCAAACTTGATTATTAAAAATTCCTTTAAATACAAAACCTGAGTTAAAACACTGTCTAATGAGATTAAATGCACACAGTCAGCTTAAAATTAAAGGATTCAATTCCTGGTTCTGCCCAGGCTTCTTACGTGACTCCGTATGAAGTTATTTAATCTGTCGGTATGTGCTTGGATTGTCTCACCAGTACTTGCGGTGGTGATAGCGTTAGCACTGTGTGATTTAACTCTAAGTTAAAGCTTCCTGTCTTCTCTGACTCTTTTTTTGTGTGATTACTGGTGGGGTTGCATTCCTTGGACTTGGGAAGGGTTTGGAGGGCGAGAGCAGAGGTGAAGGAGGGAGCCTTATAACAAGTCATGCCTGTGCCTCATTCCCGATATGCAAAATGGTACAGTCTGTGTTACCAAATAGTTGAGATGTGTGTTTGTGAGACTCGTATCCTGTTGGTGGGCTAGAACTTAACGTGTGTTTGTCTACTGGGTCTTTTTAAAATTGGTTGCTAGAGAGTGATGTCTGTAAATACACAAGATGTGAATACTCTAGCTGTGAAAAGGGCTGGACTTGCTGTATAGGAAAGTCTGGTATCAGAAACCTCAAAAACCCTGTTTCTGAACGTTAGCTGAGCAGTGCTTCTCTTCATTCAGAGCTGCCCTCTCACTTCATTGTAGCACAGTAGTTTCCCGCACAACAAAATTGATCTCAGCGATGACTCGTATCTCCCTTCTGTCCTTTTTACACAGTTCTTAATGCTGTTATTTCTTAACATTATTAACACAAGTGACTAAAAACTTCTAATAGTGTCATCATTTTTTGTTTTTTAATAGGGAAGTTTAATGTCTGGGTGTCCTGCTCTGGAGGTAGGAATTGAGATTACAGGAGTCTGAATTCAAGGTTAAATGTGTTAAGACATGTTAAAGGAAATTTGCCTGTGCTGAAATGTCAGAGGCTTCAGGACAAATGTAGTCTAGAGACCAGCTTCTAGCAAGCTGTATTTATTTATTTATTTGTCATTGCATTTCCGAGGCTGTGTATTTGCACTGTGTGTGGAGAGATGTGCATGATTAATACCGGTATTTGAGCTACATGAATTCGTAAATGCGGCTTCACATATTGGAGAACCATCGCTTGAAAGAAAACAGATGAATTGTTAAGTCTTGAAAGTTGCCATCTGTTACCAGCTCACGTCCTGAAGGAATGTAGCTATGTTAACTGTTGTGTTACCCAGAATCTTGATTTATAGCTTGGGCTTTTAAGTTTGGGACCTGAGGTATATGGTCCAATTTTTATTCATCAATTAAGCCATGGTAAACCCATGTGTGTGCACTCAGACCCTTCAATAAACATGAGAGAATTTGACGTGCAGTGAAAGAGCATCATATTTGCTTTGGATTATCAATCTATTGTTGATGACAACCTATCAACTTAATTAGCTGTACCATTTTTAATGGCACAGCTAATTAATTGTGAATTTAAAATTAAAATTATAATCAGTGCTAACGTGGAGGAAAACAGTGAGGAAAATACTAGAAGCTGTTAGAAGTACAAGTATTTTTCAGAAGGCTGTTTCATACGGAACCAACCCGAATAATGCAGAATGGAATTGAAGAAAACTTTTAAAAATACATGTTGAATCACACAGAACAGGTTTTGTATCCTTCTCTCGAAAGAAGTATTTGGCATCCTTTCTGCTGACAGATCTGAAAGAAAAAAATGTAGATGCTGTTCAAGAAAAGGGGAACAAAATCTAGTATCCGAGCACTGAAGAACACAAAGCTCTATGTTTTTATTGGGAGCTTCTCCAGTTCTTGCAAGAAGTTAAATTTGTGAATGTTGTGTCAGTAGGGCTGAGCCAGGACTGTTTCCTGCACAGAGAGAGGTTCTGCAGCAGGGTGAGCTGATGGGGGTACAAGGAGAATGCAAACCCATTTGTGGTGGAGGGATAAAATGTGATTCCTCACCGATACCATTTCAGGTGAACGTTAATCAAGAACATAATGAAGAGGGTCTGGACGAGGGGGCTGATGAAAAAAGACCACATCTTAAACTTATGTAAAAACCAGAAGGTGGATAGAGTGCTGCGACTGTCAACCTGAGAGAAAAAGGATTTCTTTGTTGTGGCTGAGGGAAGTGAGAGAACTGAATAAGATGCATTTGGAGCTCCATGTTACATGTAGGGTGTAGAAGATAATGCTAGAAAGGTTCTTGAGAGGTCATCTGTTCCATCCTTTGCCTTGAGACAAGATCACCAAACCTGTATTGCGCCTGCAGATAATCCGTAATCACCCTTATTGTTAGAAATGTAAATCTTAATCTCTCGGGCTGCTGTTTAAACCCGGCCAGTCTTGTCTTACTGTGGGATGGAGCAAATTATTTCTTTTTATTTGTTTTCTTTTTTTTCCCTTTTTTGCTTTGTGTACCCAGTGTCTTCCAGGCTGAACTAATTCTCTGCCTTCTGTCTGCTGTAGTAGTTAATATTTCTGGGTTTCCCTTTCCTTTGTATTCTTTCCAGGTGGTCTATCTCTTTCCTGAGGAAACTGTGGGTACAGGCAGTGCTATTCAGTGAAGGCTTTAAGATGCCAGACTGAAGTAGGAGGGTTACTTTGAGCCTCACAGCAGGTTATTTATTCCATTGCATCACTTGTTGTTTTAGCGTAGCCTGATCTTTTTACTTCTGTTTGGTTCGTGATCTGCTAAGACGTTGCATTTTGTTCTGCAGTACTGCTGTGGGGCGAGTTGGTGCCTGTTCTGCATTTAATTCTTCCTGCCTGATAACGTGACTTCCCTTACTGAATTGCAGCCACTTTTTTCACACTGCATGTCCAGGTTATCATTGCCGAGTGCTGGTCCTGTCGCCCAGCAATCTCATCACCCCCATCTTCCTCCCTAGCCTGGTGTCACTTGCAGATACAATAAGAATACTCTAGTCTATCATCCAGTTAACAAAAAGATTTCACAGCGTAGGCTCGGATCAAGTCCCCATGGAATCTATTCTGAAACAGCTCTTCTGTTTTGACAGCAAACCATTGATTCTCCCAGAGAATATTTCGACCAATTTTACATTTAGCTCACATTTCCCCAGTTTGTTTATGACAACATCAAGTAAGACTTTTGTGTCATAAGAAGTTACGAAGTTAAGATGTGTAGAGAGCACTTTGGATAGTGGGACATAGATGGAAAATGTGAGAAAACAGGTAGAATTTGTATTAATTAGGTATTAATTGTATTAATTTAGGTATTAATTGAAATACCAAAATTCCTCTGTTACTCCATTATTTAAGAAGCTAATATTTGTTTAATTTTCCCTGCTCATTTCTGTTAATTTTCCCCAAAAGATTTCGACTTTTTTTCATTGATACAGAATTTGTCAATATTCTGAAAAAACAGTGCGGCCTGCTAGCGTTAGAGACACTTCATATAAAACTGTGGAAGAATGCTCTAATAAATACAGTTTCTGGGTATGTTTTTGGCCTTGTTTCCTAAGGGAATGAGGCTTATGAGATTGGGTTGTATTCCTGTGTTGTCCTTCTCATTTAGCTGTAGAAATGCCTGGCCCATCCTAGCCAAATTTGGTAGGAGGTCCACAGAGGTTCCTTGCGATGTGCAGGTGGGTGCCTGAGAGTGATTCAGTCGGTGCCATTGCTTCCTTCCCCCCCGTCTGCTGAGCTACTGAGGAAAGTCTCTCGCCTGTATGCAGTGGTTATCTGTTCTGGGTAGTCTGCCAGCTAGGCAGCCGGTCGGCAAGGAGCTTCGTACTGTCAACACCAAGGTCTGTTTAAGAAAAGAATGGGTAGTGCTTCAAAAATTGCGGAATACAACCAAACAGAATGCGCCTTCCAGCTTACTTTAATATTTATATGGTTGTAGCGGATCCAGGAATGAAGGTTAACATAAACCCTTTAATTTCTAAGAGGTAATACCCCTCTGAATATGGAAGTCTCGCTCTTGGGAAGATGATTTGCAACTGACCTGTCACTGTGGGATCCTATAAGTTTTTATGATTTCCTCATGAAATATTGGTCTCCCACAGATGGTTGTTGTAAAACCTTTCTGGGTGACATATTTTCAAAGGAGGCTTCCCAGAATCAAAATTAGGAATTAATTTTTGACTGAAGCGCAATCCACTGACTAGATAACACATGCGTTTCAGCGTTTAATGTGTATCAATTTATGGTGGGTAGTTATCTGCTAACTTCGTATCGGTGATCGTATGTCTGAACGTGGTTTTAGAATACATTAAGCTCGTATCTTGATGAAGCCTGTGCAGTGTGTTCAGATGAGCAGATCACAGACGGGGAGCGTCTAGGAATTCATCCTAGCACAGATACCTTCTCATGCGAAACCAGAACCATTTATTTATGGTTGGAGAGTTCCATCAGGCAACGAGCACATTGGTAAACATGGCTTCAGCGCTGCGGCAAAGCAAGCAGGACAGACCTCATCTGTAGGTATGTCCTGGATATAATGTCCTTCCCAGTATCAATTTTTAGAAACTATTCTTCCTCCTGTTGTAAAACGGCTTTTCAGACACGATTGGGTATAACCTGGTGCAGTTCTAGATGCATGGATGTGAGTTTTCTTTTCTGGGACTTGATGCTCTGGCCATTTAATTATGCAATGTATAACAATGCATCAAAGTACTAGTTTTAATAGTTGCCATTTTGGTAACACAGAAGCAATAGAATGATTAAGAACTCAAGCTGGTTTCTGGGGGTGTGAGGCTGTCTGGATGACCACACTGTCTACCATCACTCCTGAAGCTGAGAGGAGACTGGAGCAGAGATCTTTTCAAGGAGCTTCCTTGGTTATCCCCTATCACTAAATTCCACAAAATTGAGTTGTCAAAGATGGTTGAAAAATCTAAAGGACTGATTTAGAGGTTTTGAAGGGAGTCTGTAGAGACTGTTGGAAATGGTAGGTTATGGTGAGAGCTTTTGGAAGTGGGATGTTGAAAGACTTAAGAAGGGAGGAAGGAGGGTTGCAAAAGCGTAGGGAAGGAAGCGAAGAGGAAGGAGAAGATGTGCTGTGGTCAGTTACTGGAGGTCAAATGGAGGGGAGAAATAAAGTTCCATCAGGAACAGACTTTTATTTGTTCTTAGTATTAAATCAATGACACGTTCAGGAATTAGTACAAAAGCGAAGCATTTCTTTAAATAAATGGCGTTACATTTCTAAGGCCATGATAATGCATATATTTTTACTTTTAACCCCGAATGTGGGCTTCGACATCAAACTGCAGCTTCTGGTTATGTTTTTAAAGCCATTCTGAGTCCTACTGAAAACTAATTTTGGGATTTCTCTTGGCTTTAAACTGTAAGTTTTCTGCATCTGTTTTCAGAAGGGGCTTGTGTGCTTGGGGAAAAGGAAGATCCAGACAGAAAATTGCCCACGTTCGTACAGAACCATTAGGAAGTAGGTTTTTGTGCAATAGTTTACTGAAATACCTTTCCTTTTGCCAGTAGATGTCACTGTGGATAAAAAATACCAGCGCGTAGTAGACAAAGGAGGTAATTTGCTAAATGAAAATTCATCCTTTGAAAGTAGATTGGGGGGGCAACAATTTTTGCCTAAGGAAAGCCTTTTTTCAGCATATAAAAATGGATTTCTTACTAATCAGGACATCAATTTTTGCTCGCTACAATCCTGTATTTTTGTGTTACCTGCACCCGACTTGGGTAAGTTCCTGGCTGGCTGTCTGACTTCAGGGGGGTGTCTGTGTGTGAGCGTGCTCCTGTTCAGCTCTATTTTGAAAGCTTGCAGTGTTTGGAGATGGCTTGAATACACACCCGTTGTCGCTACAGTGGGTATGTGCGGGGAATTGGACATGGAGGAAGTGGCTTCATTAAGGTTGATTTGGAGGGGGGAGCAAGATGAGAATAAAAATTGCCCATATGATTGGCTGGGAGAATAGCTCTGAATTATGGGATCCATCTGTTTCCTGTAATGAATTCATAAACCCATCAAACAATGACCTGAACGAATTGCTGAAGGAAAAAAAAATAATACTGGCATGATATGTTTAACGCAGTGAGGCATTGGCATTGTATAATCAAAAATTCTTCTCACATCCAGCACTTTGTAATGGAGCTGCTGTGTTTAATAGAAGCTGTAAATAAATCCTGTCACAGTAGCAGCCAAGAATGCATTTCTGGGTTTAACTGCTTCTCTTCTGGAATGTCTGGTCCTTGAAGGCTTTAGAAATGCAAGTTTTATAGAGCTGGAGTGGAGGATTCTGAAATATAGAGAAATGTTAATGAGGTGAATGAAAGGAAAAAGCTGCCATAAATCAGTATATTGTGGCTTAACCGGTTTCTTTCATTTATGCGTGTTCTTTCCTTATGTCATAGAAATGTACTTAAAATCTATTGTAATTGAAATCTCTTAGACTGATCCTATTCATTATATTAATAAAATCCACCTACAATTGCTCGTAACACTTTTTTATGCAGTTGGGATTCCCGAGATTGTAATCGTCCAAAGGCATATGGAGTAATTATTGGATTTGTTTGGGTAAAATTGGATTAAGAAGTTCAGATACCATTAAGTACTGATAATTATTACAAGCAAGCTCATTGTTTAGTGTACGTACCGCTCTCGGAATGTGGAAGCAGCAGATACCCATCACAAACATCTTCAGAGCAAGCTTTTGTTTTACGCCTGTAATTGTATTTTTGCAAGAGGCGTTCTGCTTACATGTTTTTGCTCTAGCTCCTTAACCATGTGCTAGTTACAAAAATCGCTTTATTACATCCTTTCCCCAATACATTTTCAATACTATTTTTTAGCGTTAGAGCAAATTTAGCCGTAAAGGCCACCTTTTAATTCCCCGCGTTCGCGCAGCTGCCTGCGGAGCATTAGCTGTGACAGTGTATTCCGCTCAGGTGAAAAGGGTGGACAGGCAGCTCCTTTGGGGACTGGCAGGGTCTCTCTGTAGATTGGCAGGTCGGCCCCTGGGGCTGATTAACCGTACCGCGCGCAGAGCGTCGGTGTCGGAGGCAGCCCCTGCTGACCGCGGGCACTGCCGCGCTGTACGCCGACGGTCGCCGGCTGGTTTGCTCGGATGGCACGTCTTTGTACGCTGCGTGTTCTGCAGGGGCATAGCCGTCCGCTCAAAATGCATCCGCCGCAGGATGGAGAATGACTAAATGGTTTATAAATACGCTCTTGGAGCAAATATCATGTGACGGTGATGAAGGATGTTTCTCACCCTGCATATCCAGTGGAAATCGCAGCTTAAGCATTGCTGAAGATGAATAAATAGGCGTTGAGTTTTTTTAAAGAATACCATCTTACTGGCTTTGTAACATATATTCTCAAAATATTATCGCTGTTCCAAGTCTTAAATTTGAAGGCTAAATTCTAGCCTAATACGAAACTGGAATTTAGGAAATCAAGCCCATTCCTGTGATGTTCTTCACTCCTTTTGCTTTATTTCCTGTCAGTGGTGGTGTAATTAAACAGTTAATTTCCAGCTACCATGATCTGTATACACAGTATTCTTGCAGGAGCTTCCATTTAACTAATCTTAAGCAGATTTTGATATACCCAAAAAAAAAAAAATTGCTGTGTTGATTAGAGAAAAAACAGTGACGTTAATATGCAGAAATCTTTTTATTAAGTACAATGTGTTCGATATTTTGATTTTCTTTGTTCTTTTTTTTCACATCTATGATTCAGATATGTAGAGGGAAATAGGGTTTCTAACACTGAAATTGGGTTTCTCTGGTTAAATCTTTGTGACCAAACAGCTTTGTAAATTTACACTAAAGCAGAAAGCGTGTGTTCTGTGATGTGCATTAGTGACGGTTTATGTATATGCACACCTATTTGCAGGTATTAGGTGCGATTTAATATACACAGTACTGAGAATACAATGCTTTTTAAAAAGCGGCCCGCCTTGCTCTCTGAAATATGTTTCCAATTAATTAATATTCCTTAAGAAAATCTCGGGGTCAGACAAATACCAACTGCTGGCATTGTGCCAGCAGAGTGGGTTTAATTCTCTCGCACACTTCTTTGATTCCATGAAAAAATAATTTCTTACTTTAAAAAAAAACCAAGGAAATTAAAGAAGGCTCTAATTTCTTGCTTTGCCATGCAGCCTTTTTCCCTAGCTGGTCAGGACCCTGGAATTCTTCAGTGTTGGATGGCCAGAGCTGAGCTGGCTCAGCGAGAATCTGGTGGCAATGATGGAGGGAGCAGTCCTCATCCTCAGCTGGCTGCCTCCTCCTGCCCACCTCCTTTTCCCCCCTCTTTCCTGGCGTTCCCTCTGATATGCTGGCCCAAGGGTTTGTGCGGCTGGTCCCTATCTGAGTTGGAGAAACTTCCTGGCTGAAATGGTTTAGTGGTTTTGGTAGATCAGGCTCTGCCTAGAGTGCTCCTTCTGAATCTTGTGGCCTCGGGCAAATCACATACAGCTTCATCCTTCGCAGAAGTACTGAGTGCTTGAAATTTCAGTGTTGGTAAATGCTTAGTCTCTGTAATAATAGTAGCAGTAGTAATAGTAGTAGTGGTAATAATAATAATAACACCCCAAGATCTCTTATTTTCCCATTTCTGCTATCCATCTCCCAAATAAAATGGATATATACATTTTGTGGTGGTGACCTGCAGAAGCTCTGCCTACCACCATGGTAGGCTGCCCAGAGGGCTGGAGAGAGATTCATCTCTGGAGGGACTCCTGCTCACTTAGAGGATCAGCTTCATTTATTGGTTATACTATATTTTTTTTTAAAGGCAGGTGGAATGGTAGAGTTAACAGGACTTAAAAGAAGACCCATTAAAACTAAGTAACGTTTTGTATCATGTGGGCCACAGATTTATTTACATTGTGAAAGTAAAGTATGCAAAATTGATATTTGAAATGAATTATTCTGCATTTTGTGACATTCTTCTTCTACTTTTTAATTGTCAGAGTTAGGATAAACTGTTAATTTCCAAAGCTGGTGGTATAGTTTGCTCTTCTCTGCTCTTCAGATGTTACTGGTACTTTTTAATTCATGTGTGTTCTGAGTTCCCTTTTTGTTAGAAGTAAGCATAGGTGAAACTGTTTAGGCTTCCAGAATAAAAGTCTTGGAGAAGCACAGTGCTGACGCCTGCTGTCAAACCTGGCATATTTTTAGAATCTTAGAATCATAAATTTTCTAGGTTGGTAAAGAACTTTTAAAATCAAGTCCAGCTGTTAAGACTGCCATGTCCACCACTAAACCCTGTCCCTAAGACCCACATCCACGGACTCTCTAATCCCTCCAGGGATGGTGACTCCACTACCTCCCTGAGCAGCCCATTCCAATCCCTGAAAGACCTTTCTGGGAAGAAATGTTTCCTAATATCCAATCTAAACCTCTGCTGGCACAACTTGAGGCCGTTTACTCTTGACCTATCACTTGTCACTTGGGAGAAGCGATTGACACCCCCCTCACCCCCCGCAACCTCCACTGAGACAGCAGACCAGGGGTCCTCGCCAGCACAGTGTCCCTCCAACACTGGCATGCTGCCCCCAGGTTTATCTCCAGCGAGTCTGGTTTTATCCCTTTCCCCTTCAAATCACGTTTAAAGGTCTCTCAGTAAGCCCTGCTAGCTCCTGCTCCAGGATCCTTCTCCCCCTTGGAGACAGACATTCCCTGTCCATCGCCACCAGGCCTGATGCTGTATAGACTGACCCCTGATCAAAGAAACCAAAATCCTGTCTTGGAGTCAGGTATCAATCTGCTGACTCATCATATTTCTTCTCCTCATTCCCTGCCAATGGAAGGATTGGCAGGAGGGAAGGACAACACCCCTTGTGCTCCTGATCCCTTGACCAGTCATCCCAGCGCCTTGAAGTCTTTCTTGATCCCCTCTGGACTTCTTATTTTGGCTTCATCGCTGCCTACGTGGACAATTAATACTGGATAGTGATCTGAGGGCTGTACTGGGGTCTGAATTGTCTCATCACATCTTTGACACGGGCCCCAGCAAAGCAGCAGGCTTCCCTTATAAGTGCGTCTGGCCTGCACAGGGAGCCTTTTGCTGGTCCAAGTCCCTGCTCGCTGTGACATCACCCTGGGCACTACCTTGAAGCCTGTTCACGAGTAGAACTTGGTGCCTGAACGACCTGGTGCCTGTTCTGCTGCCTGTAGAAGGTGGTCATTTTTTCACACACGTCAGAGTCTGGAGAGAGGCCGATCATGGTTCCATAGTCTATGTGTAATGACATAATGGTTGCCCAGAGATGTTGTGGATGCCCCATCCCTGGAAGTGTCCAAGGCCAGGCTGGATGAGGCTTGGAGCAACCTGGTCTAGTGGAAGGTGTCCCTGCCCATGGCAGGGGGGTTGGAGCTGGATGGTCTTTAAGGTCCCTTCCAACCTAAACCATTCTATGATTCTATGACATGAGATGCAATTTTGCACTTGTCGGAAATGCTTGTGATCAGCGGGAGGGTGTATCTGGGAAGCCCAAAGGGCTCCTTCTCGGTGGCAGAGTGGCTCTGCTAGACACTGCCAGGTGAGCTGAACCGTACGGCGCAGTTCCCCAGCCGGCGCTGTGCTGCTCGGTTCCCAGTACCCCTGCCCAGGCTCCCTCCTGGCTGTTTGCAGAGACCCGTCTCTGCTGACCTCCTGGTGCCAAGCTGTGCGGGCAGGTTTCTCTGCAGACCTCAGTGGGTCTGGCCAGCTTATTGCAGGCAGGGTTAGGATCGGGCCTGTCAAATATACCTCGAGTGCTAACGTAGATGACTAGGATGTCCCAAAACAAAAGCTTTATGCGAGTGCTCAGTAACCTGGTGGATCAGGTCTTTTAACTTGTTTTTTTAGAAGTTTTATGTTTAGAAGGCTGAAAATTTATGCTTTCACGGCTGTAGGCAGTGTGATTTGATGTTAATATTGGCAATCTCACAGTCAAAACTAAAAAACTGCTGAACTAAAAAGGCAGTGGGTGCTCTAGCTGGGTGCGGTAGCTTCTGGTGCAGTTTAAACGAGCATTCTGTTCAATACTAAACTGTCACATCTCTGTCTTCTCCCTTCTGTTCTAAACCATACAGATTTGTTAAGGTTATGAGTATAACGTTCAAATACTGTTACAGGCAATGCGTTTTGCCTAAGCAGACAATAACTAGAATTTATCCTTATTCTTAAAACTTAATGCTGTTTTAATTCTAGTAGAGTTTGTAGGACAGTGTATTTTGTCCTGGTAGTAAAGAAGAGGCTAAAACTCTGGAAATGGAACAGCTGAGACACTATTTAATACATCTAAAGGTTTTAGATTTGAAAGATTCCAGGAAAGCTTGTGTTACTCTTGTGTGGAAATACTGATGTACAAATAACAGTTTAATTTTTTTCCTGCATTGTAAACTCTAAGCCAGAAATTAATGTCTTCAGTCTGTCCTGTGGACTGGTCACTATGCTTATTAAATCAGAGAGAAGATATGTTGAGGTATTCTTTCTGTCCTAGTGTGAACTGGTTGGCTGGTTTGGTGCCTGTAACAGATGTGTTCTGCATATACAGGGGAATTACTACCTTTCTGTGCAAAACAAAAACTTGAGCGTATTTGTGCATGACAATAAACATGTTTCCCACAGCATTCTCCTGGA
>NW_010225116.1:0-23962 GCF_000690775.1 Eurypyga helias
TTCAGGTAATGGAAGGCTGCTATAATCCCTTCTCTTCTCAAGGCTGAACGACCCCAGATCTCTCAGCCTGTCTTCAAAGAAGAAGATCATCCTGGTAACCCTGATCTGGACTTTCCCCAACACGTCAATTTCCTTTTGATGTTGGGGGCCCCAGAGCTGAATACATTATTCCAGGTGGGGCCTCACAAGAGCAGAGTAGAGGGGGAGAATCACCTCCCTCAACCTGCTCGTCACACTTCTTTTGATGCAGCCCAGGATAGAGTTGTCCTTCTGAGTGGCAAGTGCACATTGCCAGCTCATGTTGAACTTTTCGTCTACCAGTACCCCCAAGTCCTTCTCCTCAGGGTTGCTCTTGATCTATTCTCCACCCAACCTGTACTTGTGCTTGGGATTGCCTCAACCCATGTGCAGGACCTTGCACTTGGCCTTGTTGAACATTATGTACTTGGCACAGGCCCACACCTCCAGCCTGTCAAGGTCCTTCTGGATGGCATCCCTTCCCTCCACCGTGTCAACCATAACAGCTTGGTATCATTGGCAAACTTACTGAGGGTGCACCTGATCCCATCATCCATGTTGCCAACAAATATGATGAACAGCAATGGTCCCAGTACTAACCCCTGAGGAATACGACCTGTCACTGGTCTCCACTTGGGCATGGAGCTGTTGACTGCAACTCTTTGAGTGGGACCATCCAGCCAGTTTCTTATCCACCAAGTGGTTCATCCACTAAATCTATGTCTCTCAAATTTAGAGACAAGGTGACAATTTAGTCATGCAGGACTGTCGAATGCTCGCCACAAGTCCAGGTAGATATCAGTTGCTCTTCCTTTATGCACCAATGCTATAACCCTGCCATGTTTTAGAAGGCCACCAGATCTGACAGGCACGATCTGCCCTTGGTGAAGCCATATTGGCTCTCAACAATCACTTCCTTATTTTCCACATGCCTTAGCATAATTTCCAGGAGGATCTGCTGCATGATCTTACTGGGCACAGAAGTGAGACTGACTGGACTGTAGTTCCCTGGGTCTTCCTTTTCTCTGTTTTTGAAAATGGGCGTTTTGTTTCCCCTTTTCCAGTCAGTGGGAACTTCACCAAACTGCCACAACATCTCAAATGTGATAGTGTCTTAGCAACATCATCTGCCAATTCCCTAAGGACCCGTGGATTAATTTCATCAGGTTCTATGGACTTGTGCACTTTCAAGATCCTCAGATGGTCTTTAACCTTGTCTTCAACTGTGGGCAATCCTTCATTCTCTCAGTCCCTGCCTTTGTCTATTGCGGTGGGACTTGAGCACTTGCCAGAAGCAGAAAGACATTTAATACTTCAGCCTTCTCCATATCCTGTGTAACCAGGTCTCCTGTTTCCTTCCAGAGAGAACCCACATTTTCTCTATTCTTTTTATCACTGATGTACGTATAGAGGTTTTCCTTTTTGCCCTTGATGTCCATGGCCAGATTTAATTCTGTCAGGGCTTTAGCTTACCTAACCTGATCCCTGGCTGCTCGGGCAATTTCTCTCTATTCCTTCCAGGCTACCTGTCCTTGCTTACACCCTCTGTAGGTTTCCTTTTTGTATTTGACTTTGTCCATTAACTCCTTGTTGATCCACTCTTGTCTCTTGCTGGTTTTGTCTGACTTTCTCTTTTTTGGGATGCATCACTCCTGAGCTTGGAGGAAGTGATTCTTGAATATCTTGAACTAACTTTCTTGGGCCCGTCTTCCCTCCAGGGCTTTATCCCATGCTAATCTACAAAGCACATCCCTGAAAAGGCTACAGACTGTTCTCCTGAAGTCCAGAGTAGTGAGCTTGTTGTACAGCCTCCTCACTGCCCTAAGGAACTTGAGCTCCACGATTTCATGGTCACTACACGCATGAGCTTCACATTCCTCACCACTCCCTTTTTGTTGATTAGAACATGGTCCAGCATAGCAGCTCTCTTCATTGACTTCTCTGTCACTTGGAGAAGGAAGTTATCATCAACACATTCCAGGGACCTCCTGGATTGCTTATGCCCTGCTGTGTTGTTGTCTCTTCAACAACTATAACAGCTATTGAAGTGGTTCAAGTCCTCTGTTAAGACGAGGACTTGTGAACATGAGGCTGCACCTAACTGTCTATAGAGGGCTTTATCCACTTAGTCTTCTTGGTTGGGTGGCTGGTAGCAGACCCTCACTATAATGTCACCTTTTAATCATGACCCATAAGCTCTCGGTCAACTCTGCTCATTTTGGCTCACAGTGTCTTCCCTGAAAGAGGAATAGGGCCAAAATACTTCTCTAGCAAATTGTGGATTTTCTTGTTGTTACCCTAAATCAAGTTCACATTTTTATACTGTTTGGTATTCTGTTTCCTTTCTGTACCTACACAGGGACTTCACTCAGCATGCCAGTAGCAAATTGAACCAGAAGCACTTGCACAGGATTACTATCACAATGTGTACGAATAGGAAAGATTTGGATTTTTTTCTGCCTGAGAAATATGGCTCTCTAGTGAACTGAAGGATGAACTTTTTTTAAAATTAATTGGATAGTAACCTTCAATTTGGCAAAGCAACTTAAAACTTTAAATTACTGACCAGTGCGGTTGGGTTCACTGCATTGTTGATGTGAATGTCAAAAGATAAACCGATGGGTGGTGACGTCTCTTCAACCCTCTTACATATTGACAGCTTACCTTAAAAAAGAAGAATATAACTATTCAAGAGCACAGACAAATGAAATTGAGGATTGCTGCTGTACGAATATGGCACAGATGAGTACATGGGAATGAAAATCAGGAAAATTTACTTAAGTAGCACTAAGAAATTTAGTTGGATATTTAAATCAAGTGTCATACAAAACTAAGGATAAAAATGAGTACTAGGCCTGGCAATATAACAAGTGAATGGTTAAGTGAATGCTTAATTTGCAATATTTCATATTTCATCTTCTGTATTTTTGAAATTATAATGTAAGAAGAGTATAAAATTAATTAAAATTAAATATCCATTTTGATAATTATATGGACTATTTAAGATTGTTAACAGATTTTTGTTGATGTAATATTCTAACATCAAGCATCAGCAAAATTGTCAAATTGTTAAATTATCCTTCATATACAGAATCTCAGTATCTAAATAAGAATTTTATGAGGGAAGTGATGGCAGGGCTTTATCTTACAAGTTCAGTATATATCTGAACTTCTGAGTTTATCCCACAGACCTCTGTTCTTGAACCTGTTCCTATCTATGTTCTCTGTCAGCTGTAAGGCAACTTTGAGATCAACTGTTTCTGGTTTGGGTCACTGCCTGGCACACTGGAAGTAACATTATAATACAAAAAAAACCAGACTAACCTAATCTGTGCTACATTTTAAACTCCCTGAATGGGTATTTGCTGTAAGAATTCCTGAAAATTCTTTCTTAGACAGAATGACATTCTGTTAAAAGCTATAGAAAACATTATTATTACTGAAAAAAATACTCATGTTCATTAGGAGGAAGGAAGTGATTTCAGGGACACTGCAGAGAAAACAGAAAAGGAACATAGAGGGAATGTGAGGAGTAAAGCTGAAGATGCAGAGGGCGATGATGAGGAAATCTTGGGTAAAGTGCTGAAAGGAGACATTGCTGGGAAAATAACATTGAGCACAAGGAGAGCTCTGGTTATAATCAAGCCATTGAAGGTACCATTGAGGACACAGGGCATGAATCCATAGGATAACAGGCTTCCTTAGTTCTGTTATTCAATTTTTTTTTTTCCACTAGGATGACAGAAATCCAATGCAAGGTTGTTTTTTGGTTTTTGTTTGGTTGGGGTTTTTTTCTTTTTTTTGTGGTTTGTTTTGGTTTTTTATTGATTGGTTGATTTTATTTGGTTTTTGTTACTGTATAGGTCTTTTGCAATATGGAAATAGCTGGAGGAGGATGGACAGTTATACAGCACCGAGAAGATGGGAGTTTGGATTTTCAAAAAAGCTGGAAAGAATACAAAATGGTAAGGTGAAAAATGTGGAATTGCTGTAAAGTTCATAGAAGTGTTAAATTTCAAATAGTACTTACTATCTTAAGCAGATACTTCTGCCTATAGTGATGTGGTGTAATCCTGCATTCTCTTATGAGTTACCTTTTGCCATGTTTGTTATTTTTGAAAATCATAATATTCTTTTTATTCGATTAGTCTAGTCAAGTATTATTTCCCATGACTTAGAGTCTTTCAGAGCAGTTACAGAGGTTAAAATGAGGTCATGCCCAAGCACATTGCTGTCTGTCCCTCTGAAGTTTTGACTTCCTGTGAGGTTAACAGGTAATAGATGTGTGATGACTTTCCTAATGCACGGGTGTTTTCAGCTGAGAGGAAGTCCTTCAAAACTTGGAGCATCTTACATAAGAAAGCAAAGTTTTCCTGGGGTTTATCCCAAGTAATACAACACCTCTGCCAATCAAGCCAATGTACTGGAAATGTTGATACTTCAAATAGGATTACAAGAAAATAAATAACTTATCATATTACAGATGACATGACTTTAGCAGGCTATTTCCCCTTTGCCAACATGAAAAAAATTTACACCAATCTAAATAACTTCTGAGTTTTTTCATTCGCTGCCATATCAAACTTTCTGATGGAGCTCCTTTCTCTGAGTCCCTGAGGACTGGCTTGGATTTCAGTGATATTCCCAGTGAATTTTTTCAGAACTGTGATACCAGCCTGGAAGAGGAAAATTTTTTTCCAACAGAAAAAATTACTTTATTAAAAAAAAAAATTATTAAAAAATAAAAAGCACTAAATGAAGAGAGAATTTAAAATGTTTAAAAAAGGCAGTTCAGTTGAATAAAAACTCTGTTACCAGGTCTTACCATTTCAGAAATAGGTGGAATACCACATTATTAAACCAAACCATCATTTTTTATTTTATGGATGCTTTGTTTTCAAAGTTTTTATGTAACTTGAAAATATAGAGATAAAAACCAACGGCTTGGGTCAGAACGCTGCTACTATGGATAACCAGAGGGTGTAATCTGTTTAATAGTATGTATGAAGAAACAATAATATTAAAATGACAAATAAATAATTTTGAATGGATTTGCAAAATTGGAAACATTATTTTAGAAATCTTAAAGATAGATAACCAGATTTTTTTTGGCTTTTAGTTTAGCAGGAAACTTAAAAACTGTTTTATATTGATTCCAAGTCAAATAAAATACAAAACATCCATTTATTTTGAGGGAACCAAAATTTGAAGTTTCTACCAGTTCTACTTAGGAGAAAATCAGAATTTGTATATGCAACATAACTGATTCTCTACATATGGGCATTTGTAATTTATACATACCATATGAATTATTGAGATTTACTTAGTTTTGCTTTTCTGTGGTATTTCTTAGACCATTTGCTAGAAACAGACCTTCTTTTTAACATTTTGCCATATTACCTGTTTTCACATATATCGCTTCACTTAGTCAAACATTTTGCTAAATTTTCCTTTGGAACTATGTGTTCAGGATTGGATTATGTTGATTCTGTCTAGTTCAAGCACTGTGGATTAATTTTCCTTATCTTTATGAATGCCATAGTCTTCTAAGACATCATTTACTTATATCAAATGAAAAAGAGCTGGTTTGGACTTTTACAGATAGCTATCCTATAAGTAAGTCATAAGAAAAGATAGGTTTTAGGCTTGTCCCTGCTTCTGTGAACTATTTCCCCAAAGTAATTAAGTCCCCCTTCTGCAATTATCTGATATCACCAAATGTTGGATGATACAGGCGGGTGGATACTCTGTGGATTACCGGAACACGTACAGTGCCTGAGCCTTCAAGGCAAGGGCATCACTGACGCAATTCCTTCATTGTTCAGAGAGGGTGTGCAATGTCTATTGGATCACATCCCCTCTCCTTCCTGGACACATCTACCTCCTGTTTCTTCTGATGGAAACCGGGTAGTATGGCGAGGCACAACACGGTACTTGGTCTTACTGGGAGCAGTTGAATATAGTGTGTGTTGTCTCAGCTCATAGTTGAGATACAGCATTCTAGATTTGCTCAGACATTATTTGTAGCGCACTAGGGCACCAAATCTAACAGAAATAGACATTATCATAATAATAACAGCAACAAGTCATCCCTGGGACCTTTTTTGTTTTGAGTGATTTAATTCTTATTGGAAAAGAATCTGGAAAACTGTTGAAGTTATTCAATTACAAGCAAGTACCGATTGCCAGTTTCTGAGCTGGACAGGAACTCTGGACACCAACCTATGCCCTCAAGCACAGGCCCCCAATCTAGTGCCCTCACCAGTTTTAGGAGGCCACTGCACATTTTCTCTGACTCTGAGATGAGATCTTACAGCAGGTAATTGGGAAAAATTCTTTGCAAAGGTGAGTGACAGCATTGCAGGGTTACAGCAGTCACCTGGCACCAACTCACTCTGCAGTCAAATTTTGAGGCAATCAATGTCTTAGATTCAATTTTGTGCTGGTGCCTTCATCTTCCATGGAAATACTTCAATTCCTGCTCAATATACTTTCTAGATACCAAGAGAGAAAACAGGTTAAGAGAGAGATAAAGTAGCCATAAATATTGTGAAAGTAAGAATTACACAACATCGTCTATACATAAATTGCCACAAAGTCAGTGATACAACAGTAATAGTGGTACTAACTTTTCTTCCTTGTACTTTTGGGTCTTTTCCCAGTGTCATCCGAACTCTACTCTGGAAAATAAAGTTACACTTTCTTTGGTAACTAAAACAACAGCTAAGGAACCTAAAACCTCTTGTGCGGATTTATTATTATGTAAGATTTGTTATGCCCTTTCCTACCTTAGTGGCATATGCGCTTACCAGTATCGTTCAGTTTTGTTATTGGTCTTATGCCATGTAGTGTAATTTGTGCCTTTGCTTCTAGGTGCTCATTTCTGACTACAAAACCTTTCGGGCCATTTTAGTTTTGTACATTCAATACTAATTGGAAGAAATTCAGAGGAATCCCTGTGAGTTTATCCTTCCTTCCTTTTCTTGTCAATATCTACTACATCTGTTCTTTCATGTTTTGCAATGGATTTTCCATTATACTATTGCTTATCAGAACAATTTGAAGTGAAGCAACAAATAATTTCTTTTACAACAGGAGCTTAGATCACCCTGAAGCATTTTTTAACCATTTTTTGCATTTCCTTGCTTGAGGAGGGAAAGTAAAACACTATTAGTTTTTTGATCTCTAGAAGGAAAATACAGTTAAAAAAACTAACCTGAGCCCCTTTTAGAAGAGAGGCTTTCGACAAGCTTACTTTCTAAAACAAAGTTTCTGGCATCTATTAAGCAGTCATTATCAATAATCAAATCCTAGCAAATTATTAGCTCATGTGCTAACTTGGATATCAAGACTTCTTACTCAAATTCCAGCTTTTCAGTTCTTGGATAAATGCACCTTTCCCAGTCACTGTCTCTATTTTTGCCAGATTTCATGATGGAGTATTGGATTCCCCATTCTCTAACCTTATAGCATGTCTAGTTTAGTAATTCCCATGAATTTCACAGAATTTATTCCACACTCAATAGCCCAACATTATCAGTTTCCTACCTGGGGGCTTCTTGGGGGACAAGTCTATTTCAGATTTCATCAGACCTTTAAAATAATTTTCTTGTTTTCTATCATTGGAGAAAGACTCTCAATAGGTATTTGAAATTGCGTGCCTTGGCCAGTCCACAGCAACCCTTTTCCTAGCCATTTTTTTTTCCTACATGACAGTATTTAATTGTACTGCATGCCTTTCTTGCTACAGAATTGCTGTTTTCCTTTTCCTGATGAAAGAAAGCTATCACTTTTATAATCATTCATAATGTCATGAGCTAGATTAGGATCACTTGTACATATTAGACTTACAGCTGAATTTCTAAGCTTTATGGCAACCACCTCCTATCTTCCTGACCAGCAGCTGGGTTTCCTTTTGGTTCTTTGTGGCAAGAATGACATTCAGCAGTAAATTCCACACCCTCTTAATCTCATGTTCCTGATTAACATCTAGAGGTCCATCACCATTTCAGTGCTTAAAACAAGTCTGTTGCCAACTTATCTCAGAAGTCATCACTAGCATTTGCATGTGCCTGAAAAGCACATCTACAAAACCACTTCCATTTCTGTTGGGATTTCTTCTTTTTCTTTTCTCCTTAAAGCTGTTGAGTCAAATTGATGGTTAGCTCCACTGTGCCAATATGGTATGATGCCAGAGCAGGATAAGTTATGTTCTTCCATGGATTAAATTCTGCAGCACACCGAGAGCCAAACCACAGAGATGGTTACCAGAACTTTCTCAGGAAGTATCTCTGGATGCAGTTCTACTGTGCCTTTATATTACCTTATCTGGAATAATCTGTCTTTCCCCTGAGCCTCAGTAAATTATAACTAGTATAACATGTCTGGTGACACAAGTCGTCTTCTTATATAAAAGACAACCAAACACCTCTTTGGACTGTAAGTCCTTGATTTTCTTCTAAGCATGATGTTTTTTACCCTTTTTAATATACTTCCAACAGTTTACCTCTGTGGGTAAACTCTAGTTTGGACATATGTCCCACTCATTTCCTGGAAGACCTTCTACTTTGTGACAATCAAGTTGTTTGTCACGTCACAGTTCTTATCTCACTGCAGTCCTTGCAGGTCCTACAGACTGCAAGTTGTGTATTTGGGCATGGGCATCTAGATCTACATGAATTAGTCTTAAAAAGAGCTACCATACCAACAAACATTTTATTTGCTAATAGCATCTTTCAGTTCATTCTGAAAACTTCCAGATTTTACTTACATTTGTTTTTTATTGGCAAAGTGTCCAGCTCCTGTTTTAGAATGTGGTCTCCTAATTCCTTTTATGGTCTCCATCTGTTTTAAGTCTTATTTTAATTTCTTTTGTGAAGGTTTCAGTTCCAGTTTTCAGCTTTGTTATCATTCTTTCTGCCCACCTTTCCTGTCTCTAAACTCTTTTTTTTTTTTTTTTTGGTCCCATATTGCTTCAATAGCAATTCTCGTGTGCATTTTTTTTCTTTTTCAAAATAGGTCATCACCACAATTAACATTGTGTTTGACCTGAGCAAAGAGGCAAAACTCAAGCTGTTGTACTGTTCCTTTTTGGAACACTAATTGATGGATATTTCTCTGATGCAGTGTTGTTCATTTACAAAGAGAGTGCAGATTCTTTTTTCTCCCCAACCATGTGAAAAATCAAAAAAAACAGAGACAGAGCTCCAATCGCTTCCAGTCACATTAAATTATTGTGTTCATAATTTTTTTTTTTCAACTGAGAGGCTGACTGTATAAAAAGCAATACATAAGGCACATTTTTAAATTGTTTGTGTAAGCTTCATGATTCTTGTTCTACTGTTTTAATGGAAAACAACTTTACATGTGTTTCTTTAAACCAAAATTACAAAAACCATATGGCTTGGCTGAGGACAATATTCTTTACAGAAAAAATCAATTTCCTTATAATTTGAATGTTCATATTGTTGAAACAATATCTTTTACAAGTCTCAGTTTTGTTAAAGCTATCTATTCTCAATTAATTGTAATTCATTATTTAAGCTATGTTATGCATTGATATAGTCACAAAATCTTCACACTTCTTACATTCACAGCAGTCTCATATATTTGATACATTCTTCATGTACTTTTGTTCTTTAAACGACAATTCAAATACTATCAAATAACTCAAAATGGTAACTTTGCTCTTTCTGTGACTATTGCACATTAAATGAGCTTGTCAAAAGCGCTTTTCTTTGGACCTTCATTTATGCTAATTTTTTTCCTTTAGACTAGACAAAAGAGATTTCTGGGAGCTAAAAAATATATTCTACTGCAAGCATATGATACAGCTCCCTGGGTTCACAGGATGTCATGTACTGAAATGGCCATTAAAACTAACTTCACCAAACTTCTGTTAGGGACATATAGAAAGATGTTGCTGTTGTTCACAGGAATTAAAACACTCATCAGCTTTTCAGATATCATTTTGCAATTTTGACAGGAATTTAAAATTAGAAAAGTTTTATCGTCATGCAGAAAGTGTATATACACATACTATCTGGAGATTCCTAGCTACCAACAGGTCTGTGTTTTTATGACACTAAGAGGTTTCTTCCATTGTTTTTGGCTTGAGCTACAGACAAGTCATCTACTTTTTGGTCGCAAAGAGTAACTCAGAGAAATATAAGCAGAGTAACAAAATATTACAATTAATGTACTTATGGTCAGATCTGTAAACCTTAAAGTATGATGGTTGATTGGATCTCATATGGACATAAATTTCCATCTTCACTGTTATTACCACCAAATTGTTTGGTGATGAAGAATTACTCCAAGGGCAAAGATACAGCTGGTCCTGATACTTACCTAATTGTTTTTTAGAATATGAACCTGTGTCTTTCTTCCAACAGGATTTTTTGTGTTTCCCTGTTTTGCACAGGAGGGAGCCAGTGGATGAGGATCAGACTCCTGTTTGACTTAATTCCTTCTCTGTCAACTCCTAAGCCATAACCGTGCTAGCATATTGAACAGAGCCATGATCTGTGTGTGAACACAGTCTTGTGTCACAAGGTCCTCATCACTAGATTTTAGTGAAGTTTTGGTCTGACTCAACTAACATTCCACAAAAGTGCCCAATCAATCAGGGGTATTGGGCCATTCTGAAGTGGCAGTTTGCACAGGGCTGACTTGTTTTCAGAGCCGAGGATGTTTTATTGTTAGCAAACGGGTTATTCTGGCTTGTTTTCGTCTACTTAGCAGAGTAGTCAGAGCTGTTAGATCACTCCACAGCTTTTCCTTCCCCCTGTGGCTCAGTGAAACATTTCTGGGGGAAAGAATTTTTCGTTCAAAGATCATAAGCAGTCATTTTGAAGGTAACCTCAGAATAGGAAAGGAATACAGAAAGTTTTGTGGAAGAAGTGCCTTTATAACACTATCTCTACTGCATCCATTTAGCTAGCTAGCTAGCTAGCTGGAGATATAGCCCATAATCTCTTCTGCAGAAAGTGCTTCACAGTCTTTCCCTGCCAGTAGCGTGAAGAATTTTATAAAGTTATATCAGTGTGGTGCTTCCTGCAAAAATAAAGTATTGGAGGACAGATGGACCTGTGAGAAAGGCAAGAATTAGTGAATGCATGTCCTTGTATAAGACAGAAGTCATGTTGCTCCTGTGCTGTAAATAAACAAGACAGGATGGGAGTGGTGGTGATGTTGAATTATTATGTTGCATGAATAAGCTTATGAGAGAGAGTTATAAGTACAAGAGGATAAAAAATGCACATCAGACATTAATAATTTTGTGACATATAGTCACAAATACATTCCTTATGATAGTACACTTTAAAGTCATGAGTTATAAGTTGCTTACATCTGAAAAAAAATCATTTATTGGATGATGAAACTCAAATCTGGATGGCATGGAATTAATTTGTCTCTTTCAAATATTTACTAAGTAATTTGGTTATAAGGAAATTATTTTTGGTGACTGGAATGTGTAATTAAGATATTGTGTAACTAACGCCCTCCATGGAGACCACACCCTTCTGTGATAAAGAATGACATGCCACGTTAAATTAACAAAAAGTCATTTCTAATGGCGACAGTTACTCAGATAATTGTCACTTTCATCAGTGTTATAAAAAGAGCCATCACATTCTCTGTTTCTCCTGAGGTCTAAATCCAGCATGTCCAGTGGAGAAAGACATGACAAAAAGTTAGTTTTCTTTTCCTTAAAACATACTCATCCCCCTGGGATTCATACACTGGTAGCTGCACTAAGGGTCTGTATATTCCCAGGATCCACTTTTCCTAGAGTGAAGAAGGTGTTTTGGGAGAGAATCTCAGTGTAGTTTGTCTCAGTAAGAAATACTCTTCTGGTTTTAGTTAAACTGTAAGTTAAACTGAAATGCAGGCCTGAGGAAGATGCATTGGTTTTTGCATATGTGTCACTACAGGAAACTGGGCTGTTTGGTGCCCATTGCCTGGTCAGAGGTAACACCTGTGTAAGGTCTGCACCTCAAACCTGGGTTCTGTCACTGTGATTCTTCCTCATCAGGAAATCTGCTACTACCGATGGTCTGTGTGTTTGAGAAGGAAAAATGAAAAAGTGAACCTAACTTCTGTATGTCTGCTGATATATTTGGTCTAGAATGAAGTACAACATCCTGAGCAGCTGTAGTATATGAACAAGGTTTTGAGACACACTTTTCAAACTCAGAATGATTGTACAGACATTTAGCTCATCATTAAAAATGACAATAACCTAGTTTTTGTTTTAGTCTTCTGAGAAGTACCTCTGGCTTCAATCTAAGCACATGTTAAAAACTTGACACTAAATATTTGTTATTATTTCATAGAAGTAATTCTGAATATTTTGCATTTTTTTCCTATATTCTTGTAAGTTAACATTATTTAACATGTTTGTTCTCTGAGTAAATTGGAGTAGTTTCTATAGACCACACCTTTATTTCAAATAATGCAATGAATTATTCAGTGAGATGGAAATGAAGTATAATGATCTTTTTAGAAAATATCTTCTTAAACAAAACCCACTCCACACTCTCAGCTAATGCAAAAGGAGCTGAATATTCTTTATGACTTCTGGGAAGACACTGCTGCTCTAAAACACTGAATTATTATCTGCTTTATTCAGTGGATTGTCTGACAGGAGATGAACCCACAGGATATATTGACTGTGTCTGGTTTCAATTTTGTTTTGTCTATAAAAAGTCAAAGCTTCCTATGAGCATTATCAGACAAAATAAATAAAGTAAGAGAGATAATTGTTTAACGAACTTGGAGTAACATGATTCAAGCAGAATACCCCCACAGATTTTGCCAAAGCTAATAAAACTCTTTTGCACCCTGCTTATTATTTTTGAATAAGTATCAAATCTGTAAATTCTTAAGGTCATTTTTTAAACCAGTATTGAATTCTGTTTCCCTGTACTCATGCCTACTTTAGTGGTTTTGACACTGTTAATCACCATGCAATGGGAAATGAGGTGATGTAGAACCTGGATGTCATCTAGAGTAAATATTATAAAATCATGTTCTTTTGTTTGTGATTCCTTGTTCTAAGTACTTTTAAGTATACAGAAGAACAGCATATTATTATTCTTTTTTTTTTTTTTATGTAACAGTTGGGCACTATGACAGAATTTACACAATTTACTATAAATGTATAGGCAGAAAGAACCAGAAAACTAATTTGCTTCATCCTAGTACCTAAATGGGATTAAAACTGTCAGTAAGGTTCTATATTATCCACTTTCTTTGCTCTGGAAACAAGTGTTATGATGTCTAAAAGAACAATCTTTTCTAAATGTAGTACAAAATGTCACCTGATTATTCCTTGATAAAAAAGCCATTTTGTTGTGGTTTTTATGTCTTTTTAACTGACTTATTTCAGATCAAATTTTGCTAAAATATTACTCAAATATAATTTCAGTCTCAAAAATATGTTTTCTTTTTGTGAACAATGAAATGAAACATTAAATTAATGTATGCTAGGTCAGTTCAAAGATTTGTGTAGCCTGCCTGTGGCTAGTAGTGGACAGTTCAGAAGGCATATTATGATAATGTAAGCACTTTTTCCTGCTATAGTCTCCCAACTTCCATAGACTTTTAATGCAGAAAATGTAGGAGAACTCTAAAAACTTTTGGAAATTTCTGACCTTTTGCTATTACATTAGACTCTTTTCTTGGGAATTTACAGCTTCTGATTTGCCAGTCATGCCCAAATGTCATACAAATTTCAAGGGAAAAACAAAATGAGTATTTTTGGAATAAAATGTAAAGTTGGAGTAAAATTTAGAAACATATAATGGACAAAATATAGAAAGCTGATGACAAAATTGTGCCTCTTAGTCATTTCAAATGCAATTTTGGAACAGTGCTTAGAACCCATTGGGTTTCAGAGGGACTTACAATGTGGTTAACTAGAAACACATTCATGAAATACAGATGTTGCTTTTCCTAGTAGAATGATAGCTGAAGATGACTTGGATCACCTCATGTACTTCCTGGCGTTTAGGTACAAAACTTTAGCACCAACATTTTTAGAAGTATTTGCTCTAGGCATATGAATGCAAAATACATATGTATACAGTGAGTGTGTTGACAGTGAGTGTGTTGACAGACTATATAGGTACTGGGCAACACATTTAATGACAGCTATGGGTCTGGAATAAGTGACTCCTAATGTCAACTTTTAAGATTTAACAATATGTCCCAAGGCATTCCCAAAAAAACTCCTTGTCCATACAGGACGACAAGAATGGTCTTAGGCAAGGCTGAAGGCAATTTATCACTTGGGACCCACAGATTTGAGCAGAAGTGTAAAGATAAATATTCTGTTAACTAGAATAATTGGATTTAATTACTGAACAATTACTGAATTGTCTCATGAACAGCAAAATTAATGAGGTCTGCTTTTCTGTGGTTTTTTGTCCTGTGTCCTGCATAGAAGTCCCATTCTCATTACTAATAATCTCCTGAATCCCTATTATTTTCTAAGATTCTCTGTGGAAATAGCTTGAGTTCCCATTTTCTGTCCCTCAAATCTCTCCCAGATGTCTAAGGGTCCTCTGAGAAAATACATGCTCAGTGCTTGTGCATGGCTGGCTGGTCTGTGCCTGCTGATAGGCAATTGGAATAGGCAACTGCAGAGCCCCTGCTTCAGCTTTTCCCCAAGCATTAACTCATCCCAGGCACCAGTTCTCCTGAAACCTTGTTGAACAGCCCTGAGGAGAAGGACTGGTGGATGAAAAGCTGGACATGAGCTGTGAGTGTGTACTGGCAGCCCAGAAAACCAACCGTATCATGGGCTGTATCCAGAGAAGCATGGCCAGCAGGTTGAGGGAGGTGATTGTCCCTACTCTCTTCTTGTGAGACCCCACATGGAGTACTGTGACCAGCTCTGGGGCCTTTAACATAAGAAGGACATGGACCTGTGGGAGTAAGTCCAGAGAAGGAGACAAAGATGATCAGGGGGCTGGAGCACCTCTGCTATGAAGACAGGCTGAGGGAGTTGAGGTTGATCAGCCTGGAGAAGAGAAGGCTCCGGGGAGACCTTAAAGCAGTACCTGAAGGGGGACTACAGGAAAGTTGGGGAGGACTTTTACAAGGGTCTGTAGTGACAGGACAAGGAGTAATTGAAATTTTGGAAAGAAAATTGAAATTGAAAAAAATTTCAATCGAAAATTGAAAGAAGGCAGATACAGATTGGATATCAGGACATCCCTGGCTGTCTTCAAGGCCAGGCTGGATGAGGCTTTGAGCAACCTGGTCTAGTGGAAGGTGTCCCTGCCCATGGCAGGGGTGTTGGAACTAGATGGTCTTTAAAGTTCCTTCCAACTGTGTCAATGCTATGATTCTATGATTCTATGAACCTCAAGTTTGAAATATCTATCCTAATCTCAAAATTGTTCAAAAAGTATTGAACAAAAATAAGACAGCTGTGCATAACAATTGTGCATAACAATTCTGAAGGAAAAAACTAAAAGGATTTTGTATTTGAAGATAAACTTCCAATATGTACTTCCATGGCTAAAGATCTTGAAGGCAAATCAAAATAATCTGGCACAATCAGTTTTTTGTCAGCCTCTGGGTTAGAAATGGAAATGAAATGTTAAATAAGTTTGTTTGTTGTTTGTTTTTTTGTTTGGCTAATAGTATGCCATTCTCTTGTGTACACAAAAGCTTATATATCTTGTCAAGCTATTAGTGTTCTTGTAGCATCAACAGTCTAACTAAGCTATAAACAAGGAAAGCGGTGTAGTTATTTAGTCAGCCAAAGTATCTCCATGTATGCAAGCATGCAGTCTTTCTTCAGGTCTGAAACATAGGCAGTAAACTGCAGACTAAATACACGTTGGAAACACCTGAGTTTGGCATAATAAAATTACACTTGCAGGTATTGTTCCCAACTCTGTGCTTAACAGAAATGTACTGCTCCTCTCTGATTTAGATCTAGGAAAGCTATGAGTGGCTGTTTGTTTGTTTATTTCTTTTTCCAGCCATATTAGGTGTTTAATAAAATACACTACTTCTTAGGAACATTGCTTGTTTCAGAGATAAGTTTTATATGCCACTTACTTCTTCAGTTTTCTTGTCATAAGAGCAGGAGTTTGTTTTAAGAGAAGTTGCTCCTGACAAGAAAAAAAAAAAAATCGTTCTTAGTCTAGGCATTTCTAATCTGAGTTTCAGTATTGTAGCTCCTTATAATAGGATTCTGGTTTTTATAACTAATGCAGTGGTTTTCCTTATAATTTTTTTATATTCCTTTTTATATTCCTTCTGTTCCCTTTCCCTGCAACTTCATTTCCTCTGGTCAGGAGACCAAATCACTCAGTGATAGATTTTCAGCTTAGTGTAATAATATATATGAAAAGGGAGAAGGAAGTGTAAATGTGAAGAAGAAAAATCATTATTATTTCAGAATAATTATATATGGTGTCTGGAGTTTTTATAGAATGCATATAGGAACACATAATGTTAAAAAACCCACATGCATTACATCCTGAATAGGCTGTAATCTAAATAAGATAAGACAAATATAATTCAATAAAGCCACAGTTCAAAGGGGAGACCCCTCAGCTTGCCAGCGCTGGGAAAAAAGGAGAAAGGGTTTCTTGAAAACCTTCTTTTAAAGGGAGACAGCTGATAAGGATAATAATACATCTTCTGTGAATGAGAAACCATGCCAGCTGCAAAGAAACATACTTTGTTTGGTATATAAACACCTATGCTCCAGCTTCTGCCTTCTGGATTTTAGGGAGACAAACTGCCTATTAGTTAGTCACTGCAGAGCATATTTTACCTTCCTCTGAAACAAGTGGCAATGATGACTAGTGAAAGAGGATGTCAGGGACAAGCCCCTGGCTGCTCTGGTATGACACTGCCAAAGCTCCTAGAACAGGAGAGACCATACGTAACAGTCATAAGGCAGAGAAACAGGGCAAGGAGATGGAAAGGGCCAAAGGAACAGATAGAAACCAGTGAAAACTACAGAAGAGTACGTCAGCTGTAGACAGGGTTTATGCAGGTGAGGAACAAGCTTTCCTATTTTATAAAATGTGTAGGAAGCCAAGTACGCATGCCAATACGATCAGAGCAATAGGTGAGAGACACAGAAGCATCATCATTGGAGCGCTTGAGGAGCAGGAGCTCACAGTGGAAGACTGATGTGGACAAAGCAAGATATCACCAGCATTAGCTACAACCACTATTCACAGGGGCTTGCATAGGAAATAATTTACCTGGGAAAGAGGATATTATGAGATAATGTGCAGGAAAGAAAAAGCCAGGTAGTAGTATCTTCCCATATTTCAGTTTGAGTCTTCTCTGAGACTCACCACAGACTACTGAATTTCAGTTCTCGCAGACTAAACACTTTGTCCATGGGTATCACATGATGGTCTCCGAGCCAAAAGTCAGACATGCTTATTCGAAACATAATTTAGTGTACTCAGCTCAGCCAAACGTGGCATGTCTTCTCAGCTTCTTCTATCAGTGAGCACCAAATATCTGCTCAGGTAGGATAGTTAAAAATGTCTCCTGAGTAGAGTGCTTTCTATTGTAATTACATGTAGGAACAACAAAAAAATTCCTTTAAATAAACTTCCAAGCTTCTAAATGTTTTTAGTTCAGTTTCTTTACAAGTTTGTAGCTGGTATACCTACAAAAGCATTGCTTGAGTAAAGCATTAGATGTGCTGCAGCTTCACTCAGCTGCCACATAGCCTCTGGGGAGGTAGGATTTCATCCTCAATAGACACATCTAGTCAGGGCTGGAGCCAGGGCAAGGCAGTCAAGAATAGAAGAGAGACAGGACTGTAATTTCAGTGTTTTCATCTCACATTAGGAGTGGCTAAAATGTCATATAGAGAAGATTGATTTCTTGTCAATGTGTCTCATGGACACATTTCCCATTTCCTAACTTCTAGTCCCAAGGAGTTCTCTTAACACCTTTTTAAAAATATGTGCTTTCTGGAAATGTTCATACTTATTCTTGAAAATTGCAGTGACTCAATCAATGGCAGATCACATGGCTTAGTTCATGATCTGAAACCGAGATCAAATGTTGTCTTTACCATAATGGGGGGTGCAGAAGGAAAGTAACTTCCATAATGAATCACAAAAGAAAATATTTGATATTGGGTGCAGTCTAATCTATTCTAAACCCAGGACTGCTTCATTGTTCACTTCTTTCCCATACCTGGCAGTCACAGCTTTGTAACAGAGAGTGATTTTTATCACAGGCAAGAAAATAATCCAATCTTTCATTTCATTGATCGGAAAATTTTTTACAAGGATCTTTTAAAACTCTCCCAGGATATCACTGTACGAAAATCAGAAGATTTCAAGTTTGAATTTTTCCTTGCTTAAGAAATATGAATAAGCATAGTCATGTTGAAATAATTCTTCACAAGTCAATATTACAGTTTGAAATAATCTTTATTTTTTAAAGAGAAGAAAAATGGAGCTAGGATTTCTCATGTATGAACTAATATGAATGCACTAATAATTTATAAAGAAAAAAATTTAATATATAGTGAATTAATTACATTAAATAAAAACTTAAATTTAATGTAGTAAAATATTAAGTAAAATTTAAATAACTTTAAAACCTGAAAGGTGCACAAAAATATAGCTTTAGGAATATGTTTTGAAAACTGGTTAAACTTTCTCTTTTAATATTATTTTTCCATGTTTGAAAATTGTATAGTTTGCTTAAATGATCATAAGGTCATCTGAATATATGAAATGTGAAGAGAGTTATTAATATTCTACTGTGGTTTACTTTGCGTTCATAGAAAATAAAGTTGTAGTACCCTCCCCTGTGCCTTGAACGGTCTATAGGAATGCTCCTAACTTCTTAAGTTGAAGATTTCAAAGCATCAAAACATATATAGCTATCTTATTTCACTTCAGCAGAATGAGGAAAGGGGAAAAAAAAAAAACCCAAAACCAAACCAAACCAACCAACCAACCAAAAAAAACCCAACAACTTTGTAGTAGCCAAATCTTGACCAGCTTAGGTTTAGTGGACCAAGAATTTTACACCTGAGGATAACTCACAGATACTGTCTTGTCCAGCAGGTCTTATGTACAGAAGAGTATTTTAAACTAAAACCCCCTTCCTTCAGTTGTGGCAGACACTGGACAGAACAAGAATGGTCCATTCTTCTTTAGGGACTAAAACATGAGCTATCATCCACAGCTAACTTGAATTCAGTGTGTAATCTAGTCTAATTTAAGATGGTTTTAACTTTTTATAGTGTGTAACAGAATTCTGTTTCGACTTGTCTTAGTGATAACTAGGTTTAACACCATATGAAATGTATTATAGATTATGAGTAGGCCCAGTATTCACACTAAAGAATGTGCAAATACAGCATCATACTACTAATATCTTGTAACTGGAATGTGATTTTCAACTGATAAACTCAACTGCCCTTTAAAATATCAGTTGAACTGAATGACACTCCTGCATGGTATGTATTAATAGACTCGCTTTAGAGATAGTCGAACTTGTTCAAAGAAAGACATGACCAGTAATTAGAATGTACAGGTAAATACAATGATTTTTTTTTTTTTTTTTTAATTCTTGTATAGAGATACTACCAATTACAATAATTACATCTAGTTATTTTGCCAACTTTTTTCTAGGGTTTTGGTAGCCCATCAGGTGAACATTGGCTGGGAAATGAATTTATCTTTGCAATAACAAGTCAGAGACAATATTCTCTAAGAATTGAATTAATGGACTGGGAAGGAAACCGGGCATATTCACAATATGACAGATTTCACATAGGAAATGAAAAGCAGAATTACAGGTAAGAATCTATTGTAATTCTTTTGACCCTTCTGAGTAATAAATTTTGTTCATTTTTTGCTTGTTAAATATGAGAAAGGACAATAATATTACACTGATTTTCATGAAAAGTGAATACAGAGGGTAAAATAAAACAGAAGTCTGATAGAAAAGTGGTGGAAGGTTACAGTAAAACTAACATATCTGAGAACAATCTATTAATTGTGCTGGCTGGTAGAACTCCTGAAAAATTGTATAATTTTTACCATACCTGAGACCATCAGAATTCAAAACAGATTGAATAGGGAAAGGATATGGATTCTTCATTACAACCTGAAGGATTTCCACCTCAGAAGTTTAAAAATGAAACAATGGACATGGGAAGAAAAGACCAAAAGTACTGTTAAAACATCCAATATTTCTAAACTAAAATTTCAGTGTAAATCAAGAGGAAGAACAAAATGCTAGATTTTATTGTGATAAAACACAGAACAAAGTGTCAGCTACTAGATAGCCTTGACTCATCATTATCAGAAGAATGTCACTGATTATAGTTCAAAAAGGACATATGAAATTAAAACTTTTTCCAATAAGATTTTTCTCTCCCATTTTTTAAAGATAAAAACATATTTATTGCAACACATCTAGTTAGCATAAGACTTAAGAGAGAAACAAATACATTGTAAAACCAAATATTCAAGTCACAACATGAGAAACCAGGTTGGTATTTCGATTTTTAAATTTAAGTAACTTGATTCTCAAAAATGCTAATGGTCCCCCTCCCCCTGGATCTCCAGAGGAATGGAAGTGAAAGCAATTTGTTCTTTCTGCTGACAGGACTCTGCCCAGGTGGGACAGAAAGTAGTGCCCCTGTCCTCTGGGGTTTTTCAGCAGGCACTACTGTATAGCATAGAAGTGCAAAATCTATGTTTAGAAGCAATCTGCATGATTTTAGCTCCTGTACAAAGCAAGGACTATCCCATGCTACTCAAAGGACAGCTCTGTCCTCCACTGCTTCCAGCAATGCCATGACTGGCACTGACTGTGTTATGCCATTTCCCAGGTTCAGAAAGTTGGACCACCCAACCTTCTGAGGCACTCTTAGGCAAAGAATAAATATAAATAAAGGAAATTTCTGAAAAGAGAGGTTAGAAGTATTTATACAAAGCAAAAACCACAAGTACAGGCTGGGTGGACAATGGGTCGAGAGCAGCCCTGAGGAGAAGGACTTGGGAGTGTTTGCTGATGAGAAGCTCAACATGACTCAACAGTGTGTGCTTGATACAGCCCAGAAAGCCAACTATATCCTGGGCTGTGTCAAGAGAAACATGGCCAACAGGTCAAGGGAGGTGATTCTCCCCCTCTACGCTGCCCATCATAAGTCCATGTAACGTGCCCAGACTAGAAGAAGAGGCAAGGAGTTTTGGGGAACTTCTGCACCACTGTGCCTCCAACAGTTTGGGAACTCTGCTGTGGACTATGACCTGAGACTGCTCCAGGTGCTAACCACGACACAGGTTGCAGAAAGGGTGTACAGTTGCCCATGTATATTTAATTGATTGCCTTTTTCTTGGCATAACTTTAACCTGATCCAAATGCATCTTCCCAGACAATACCTGGACACAACTGTGGGATCCCATGGAGCAAGGACTTTTTCCAGTACACATTATGTGCAACAGCATGTTAGTTTGTTGAGGAAGAAAGTCTAGCCATAGAGACATGAATAGTGGTGTGTCACTAACTTTGAAGGCCAAAGAGCAAGTCCTAGCTCAAGATTTAAACTTTATTCAAATTTTGCGATGTCTGTTGTCATCTTTAATAAACCTTGCCTTAAAGAAGAGCCTTTAAAGGACTTGAGCATAAGATTTGTTCTCTGCCTTGGCTGATAACACAGGCACTTGGAGATTTCTTAAATAGATTAGGTTTAGTATGTTGATGGATAGCAGAGCCCTTTAAAATCATCCCAGATTGGTCTAGGTCTCCAGGATGTCTACATGAACAGGGAAATATTTAGGAAAGGAAAGAAAACCCAAATTCATTAGTAGAAAGGGAGATCTTTTGGTGATATATATCATATTTTCTGAACATGGAAATAATTGTGATAAATTATTTATGAAAATTCTTCTTGCTGAACAAGAAAAATCAAAGGGATGTATTTCAAAAGTGTAGAAATTAAATCAGAAAGGGTATACAGGCATCAAAAAGTATAATGTTGAGTAATGGATAAATTCTGCTGTCTATGTTCAAGGAATTTTTCAAGAAAAATCAGAAGGAATATGACTTGGGACTAATGAGTGCAGTTTTGGTTTCTGTCCTGCTCCATAGTCCAATTAAAGGACAAAATAAGCTTTGTTTATAGTGTCTGTATGACCTCCTTCAGGTACAACTCTATTTCCTCTGTCTAGGAAACAAGGAATAGGTTACATGCACATTATTCTGGAATAAATAGAGTGGGGAAACATAAAGAAGTAAAAGGCTTTGTCCATCTTTGTTGGTCCTTTGAGTTTCAGATTAATTCCTCAATTATTTTTACTCAAAGCTATCTGAATATTTAAATAAAATAACTGAGTAACATTGTGACAGTTCTGGACATAATTAAGTGTAAGCCACATGCAAATCTAAATTGTTTTTCATGTTTGACAAATGCACTATTGACTAATCCAAGCAGTTACATGACTAACGCACATTTTGCAAACCAAAATTACGTTGGGGTCTTTCAGAAATTATTACAAGAATGCATCCTATGACATAAAAACACTTTATTTGGCTTGCCAGCATCACTATCTGTGATAAAAGCAACTCCAGAAGGCAGGCCAAATAAAAGCATGATTACTGAGTCCTAAACAGCTGGCCACCCTTCAGAGAATGCTGTTTTCTCTTTATCTGAGGACCTGCCAGTAAGAATTTAAATGATTCCTCTGAAGTTGAAAATCACAGTTCCCAACTTCCTGCTTGTGGTGCCTTTCCTTCACAGTTGTAAGGCATTTGACATGTTTGCTTTCAATAGCTCAAACACAGAACACCATACCTTTTCAAAACTTTAGTTGCTGTTCATTTGGAATAATTTTGCCAAAAACCTAGACACTCTCTTATTTTGGAAGCTGTTAACATTTTCTGCTAGTGAGCCATATTAAATATTGCTTCTTTAACACTGTTTGCAAAAATAACTAATTGTAGGCTGGCTGCACTTGACATTAGTTTCAAATAATACAAACTCACTGAGAAATAATAATCAGTACAGAGACAAGTTTTCAAGGTGGTCTGGGAAGTGCATCAAGAAGATGTGAAATATAGAAAGGGTATTGAGATGAAAGGAAAAGTTCAAGAAGTAGAAATTTTTCTATTTTTCCGTTGCTATGACAATACCTTGTACATTTGAAAGACATGGGAAAAAAAAGGGTTTCAGGTGTCAAGTTTGAATCTAGTAAATAATTTTTAAAAAAATAAATAAATATAAACCCAAACCAACAAATATCATGAAGTGATAAAATGTGTCTGAGAAAATATGGAAAAAATTTTCATGCTGTTTTTCCAAAATTCAACCCCAACATTATGCAAAGTTAGATTCAGTCTGGATAACTCCCAATTGGTGATTTCAGAAGGGTTCTGTTTTTTCTCTGGGCTGTTTGTATTCTCTTAATACTTTTTATTATCCTAAAGAACTTGTGATTAAAAAGAATAATGCTGAACACATGTATGCTAAAAAAATACTTGTTTCTCCTTCAAAATGAGACAGCTTCAAAAGGGTTTCTGGGAATACAGAATAAAATCTATTTATCCCAGATGATGACTGCATAGAAAAGTTGACAGGAGAAGGTGAACATTGAATCAGTAAAAGTATAATGATAAATGATGACTGAAACAGAAAATCAATGTGTCACCATGTGTGAAACTTTCAATAACATTGAAATATCTGACTGATTTCCTTTAGAACATCCTTAGGATTCTTATCTAAACAAAATGATTACACAGAAGGCTGACTGTGAACATGATGAAAACTATTTCTGCCAGTCTTTTTGCAAGTCTTACACTGGCAAGTAAAATCTATATAAACTATAAAGAGTCAGATCTTGTAAGCTCCATTTAGTGCAGTGTTTCTTAATTTGGGTCAAAAAAATTATCACAGTCACAGATTCACAGAGTG
>NW_010225117.1:0-19623 GCF_000690775.1 Eurypyga helias
CCCAAGGGACTGTCTCAACCAGTGTTCTAAAGAGACCAAAATCTGCCCTCCGGAAGTCCATGGTAGCGGTCTTGCTGACCCCCGTCCTTACTTCTCCTAGAATCGAGAACTCTGCTATTTCATGGTCACTAAGCCCAAGATGGCCTCCTACTACCACTTCCCCACCAGTCCTTCTCTGTTTGCAAACAGCAGGTCAAGAGAAGCACTTCCCCTAGCAGGTTCACTCACCAGCTGTGTCAGGAAGTTATCTTCCCGGCACCTTCCTCTCTGCTGTGTTGCACTTCCAGCAGACGTCTGGTAAGTTGAAGTCCCCCATGAGAACAAGGGCTAGTGATGGTGAGACTTCTGCCAGCCGCTTGTAGAATGCTTCATCTGTCACCTCACCCTGGTTGGGTGGTCTGTAACAGACTCCCAGCAGGATGTCTGCCTTGTTGGCCTTCCCACTCATCCTTACCCGCAAGCACTCAACCGTATCATCCCCGTCACTGAGCTCTACACAATCAAAACCTTCCCTAACATACAAGGCCACCCCACCTCCTTTTCTTCCTTGCCTGCCCCTTCTGAAGAGCTTGTAGCCACCAACTGCAGCACTTCAGTCATGAGTCATCCCACCACGTTTCTGTGATGGCAACTATGTCATAGCTATCCTGTTGCACTGTGGCTTCCAGCTCCTCCTGTTTGTTGCCCATACTGGGTGCACTGGTTTACATACACTTGAGGTGGTCTATTGATTGTGGTTCCTAATTTGGCCTTCTGTTCCTACACTTTATCTCTAGTGAACCTTGTTTTATCCCTTTCCCCCTTCAAACCTAGTTTAAAGCCCTCTCAGTGAGCCCAGCCAACTCATGAGTGAGAATTCTTTTCCCCCTTTGAGAAATCCGGCCTCCATCTGTCGCCAACAGGCCTGGCTGTGTAAACCTCCTCATGATCAAAGAAACCAAAATTCCACTGTTTGCACCAGCCTCTGAGCCACATGTTAATCAGTTGTGTTTTCCTGTTCCTTTCCATATTCCCAGGGAACTATAAGCCCATCAGCCTCATCTTGATCCCTGGGAAGGTGATGGAGCAGCTAATGCTGGGAACCATTGCCAGGCACATGGTGGACAAGAAAATAATCAGAAGTAGTCAGCATGGCTTCCCCAAGGGAAAGTCATGCTTGAGTGACTTGATAAACTTCTGTCCTGAAAAGACTGCCCTGGTAGGTGAGGGGAGAGCAGTGGACATTGTCTACCTAGACTCCAGTAGGGCATTTGATTCTGTCTCCCATAACATCCCTATGGACAAGGTGTTTATGTATGGGCTGGATGTGCAGACAGTGAGGTAGATTGAAACCTGGCTGAATGGCCAGTGGAACGAGCTGAACAAAGTCTAGTTGGAGGCCAGTAACTAGTGGTGTACCTCAGGGGTCAGTGTGTTGGTTTGAACCTTGATGCATGTCTGATCTCACAGAAACATGTCTATATCCAGCTTCAAGCCAGGAGCTGCTAAAAGCTGAAATCTTGGGAAAGCCTTGAGGAAAATCTCCATCATACTGTGAGTGCTTGCTTTCCATGGGACAGTTGGGTGACCCCAGGCCTTCACCACAGACGTCTGTCAGTCAGTGGTAAGAAATACAAGCCTCCATAGGGTGATCCAGGTGATCCAACTCACCCCAAGACAGGTACTTAAGAGAGATCACCACCGTATATAAAGGGAGCTGAGGGACATAGATACAGGTTTTTAACTTTTGGGCATTTGTGGCTGAGTGAGATGGAAACAGTGAATTTACTGGCAAATACTCATAATTTTGAAGCATGTGATAAATCCAGTTAGTGCACAATTATGAGTAGCGGATGTTTTCCAGCTGCTTCTCTCCAATTGCTATCAGACTGTTGACTGAGTTCAAATTCTCAGTGACTTAGGATGGGTGGTGGGTACATGGAGTAGAGCAGCCCCTGTAGAGTGAAGGAAAGAGTTAATTCTAGCTCTTTTTCATAGCATATCACTTGCTAATTCTCAGCTGCCTGCTAAGACTTGATTTTAAACTGCCTTTCCAGTGTGGGTATCATCTTCTGACAAGCTGTGAAGAAGCAGGCGAGTGTGAGTGAGGCTGTCCAAGGGGAAGTGGGAAGTGGAGAATATTGTCTTCAAACACAGCACAGAGAAATTGAGGACACCCCTCCCAAAAGCAGCCTGGAGTGGGTTGGGTAAGAAATGTCTGCCCTGGTTGACCCATCCAACCTGTACAAAGAGACAGTCACAAATATGTCCAGGACCACAGACCCTGCAGCAGCACTAGGCTCTTACAGCTCAGCTGAGCCAGGGTCCTTGCTTGATGTTGTCTTAGGTATGACCCAGCCTCTCCTAAGAATCATCACATTGCCTGTCCCATTTGTGGGATGCTTTTGTCCAGGTAAGCCCTGATCCAGCCATTCCCAGAGGTGTCTCTGGAAAGCAAGGGCTTGGTAACACAGTGAAGACTCTTTGCTGCTGGTGTTTCCCCTATTAGTGCTTGTTTTTCTAGCTCACCAGGGCACGTGCATGGAGCAAGGAGGAAAGAGCTACCAAAAGTGAGGGATAAGGACAGGCAGTGGGTCATCCCCGTAGGGTCCAGCATGGACTGTGGGGCACCTGCTGCCTCTTGGCCTTTCAGCGTTTGGTGGACAAAGCCTATCTCCTCAAGCTGAACCCTTGGGCCCTCCCCTCACAGACTCAGTTTTCAACTTAGACCTGATGAAAGATTGTAGGTCAAAGTGGCCTCCTTTTCCATTCATTGGGGTCCAAATTGGAGACACCCCAGGGCTGCACCACCTGGTGCTTCCTTCAGTGGGATGTTGAAGATAACCAGAACATGGTGCTGTTCCTCCTACCCAGGTGAGCCTCCAGCATCAGGGCTGGAAGGAGAAGACACGTGGGTCTCAGGGGTGTGAATCCTCCAGATTCCTGTGCCATGGGATCAAAAGGGCTGCTCCATGGTATGCACCCATTGCTGGCAGGGCTGCTCCCCTCTGGACCTCTCCCACTCCAGAGAAAGGAGTGAGAGCTGGCAGCAAGGGAGGGAGTGGGAAGGGAGGGGGCAGGAGGGGGAGAGGAGCATTGAGATGGGAGGTTCGGCAGGTTTGGGAAAGCGCTGCGTTTGCACAATTCAAATGACCTGAAAGGCACAGTGAAAGGAGGGGGCAGGGCTGGGCAGCAGCTGCCAGGGGAGTGAATATCCCTGCTGCCTTTCCCTCAGTCTGCCTTTGTCACCTGCCCACAATTAGCCACAATTTATCACCCCAGGAGCCTGCAATAAGTCACTTGTCCCCCTGAGACTGCCCAGCCCCTCCATTTCCAGAGAGCAAGTTTACTCGTTCCCATGGGTAGGCAATTAGACGACTGCCTACGCTTTGTGTGAGCTCAGGGTGGAGGAGGCTGCTCCTTCCTCATCATCCTGGGCTCCTGAGTGAGGCAAAACCAGCTGTCCCCACTGCCCTGCTCATCCTGCTCGTGCTGGGCAGCAAACCCTGGCTGGGACTAAGGTCTCTGCATAGTCATGGGGGAAAGCAGGCACTTTTGGTGTAGTTCATCATAACTTGCAGGAGAAGCTGCAGCCACGGTTCATGACAGACAGGGTGCAAAGCTAACTGTGCTCCTCTCTCCACCATTTTACCCAGGTTGTTTCGTGCTCTTGGGACATGGACAAGGATCATGGGCAAGGATCCTTCTTCCCCTCATACAAAGAGAGTTCATCTGTCTGAGCCTTAGCCAAAGGCTCACATGAGGAGAACTCGGCTCAATGAGGATGCTGGTGCACAGTGACGCTGTGATGAGATGCCCTCAAAGTCCAGCTTTGTGTGCCACTGAGCCTCAGTTTCCACATTTTGTTGATGTTCCCTGCCACAGAAAAGCAGCAACTGAACATAAATGCTGCCATGAAGACAGTGCCTGGCAGCACCAATTTAAGATCACACTTCACACTGGCAAAAGCTGCCCCGGGATGGGAATTCAGCAGGTCCTGCAGGAGCTGGGCTTTTCCCACACCTCTGTCCATGCATCTCTGTTGAAGCCCTCATCTTACACTGCATATTCCCCTGGGACTCATGGTGCGAGCAGGGGTTGCTTGGTAGAGGAAGGATGGTTTGCTCAGGTAGTGGACAGCATGGGGAGGGAGGCTTAGACCTGCTGTCCTACTCTCCCCCCTCTACCAACACTCCCACCCATCCCCAAGCTTTTACACAATAAAAAATGGCAGAGAATGGCAGGACTTTACACCTTGCACAGATGCCAAGCTCCTGCCCCTGCTTGTTGCTGCGTAGATGAGGGAAAAAGCATTCCTAGGCTGCTGCAGACACTCCAGCTCTTGTAATTTGCTCTGTCAGCCTCGGAGGGGGGCCAGGTTGGGAGAAAGTCCTGCCTGTCTCTATCTCCCATCTCCACACTGAAACTCTGTCCGTGGGGATGCTTTTTACTGGGCTCTGAAGGGACTGGGCTGGGTTTTGCAGGGCTCTGCACACCACAGGAATCTGCCTGTTCAGTCTCCTGTTCAGTCGCAGGCTTAGTCACCCTGAGCAGCAGTATGGGATCAGCAGCCGGTCTCTCACTGTACCTTCGTGCCAGCACATCTGGCATGCCACGTCTCTGTCCCTGGCATCCAAAGAAGTGATGGGCACATCCAAGGGCAGCCAGGGTGATGGCTGGTCCAATACAAGGCATGGGTAAGTAGAGCTCCCCAAAACTCCACGCTTTCTCTGCCACACCTCTAACCCAGCCCTCCTTCCCAGAACCTGCTTCTTCACCACCACTAAATTGCTTCTTGCCTGCAGGAAGGAGAGGTCTTGAGCTGCCTCTGTTATCACCACAAACACCATGGCAGCGGGGGAAGGATGGGTGGTAGCCCTGACAACGCAAGTAAGCAACTTGTGCTGTGCAGCATGACCAGCAGCCAACTCATCCCACCAGGTAGACCCCGGGGCAGTGACTCATAGGTGTGTCACAGTCCAAGCTGGTGTGTGGGAAGTGCCCATGGTGCTTGGTGAAGTCTCACTGATGGATAGGATGAGTGCTCTTCTGCTAATAATATTTATGGCTGCCTCCAGGGAACATGTCCAAAGCTCTGGTTTTGCTAGCTTGTTGCTTCCCTGCCTCTTTCCAGTGGTCATGTTGGAGACACAGGCAGTGATTAGCATCCTAACCAAGGACTTGGAGCATCTCCTTCCTGCTTCTTCCACTATGAACCAGTCATGGGGTGGGTGGACCTCAATTTTCATGAAGCTGTGTGTGCCCCATTCCGTCCCATCCCATCCCATCCCATCCCATCCCATCCCATCCCATCCCATCCCATCCCATCCCATCCATCTGCCCATGCCTGTGGTTGCTACTTGTGGACATAAGCCACTACAGTGACACTTATTTCATCCTACAAAGGGGAGGTCTGAGACCTCAAGGGGCTCCCTTAAGCCACTAATGCATCTGAAAAAGCAAATCACTATAATGGACACCTGGAAGAAGGTGTGAACACCAGTCTAACAAGACCTTTAGTGTCCTGCTCATCAAGCTTTCCCTCTCCGATGTGAGCTCTTCCTCTTCCCTCTTCCTCTGCCCTTGGCTGGTGGCTTCTGTAGCAACGCAAGGGTGTGAGTATGGGGCTGACCTCCCATTGCTTGTTGCTCATGTGGGTGAGCTCCAAATTCTGTCCCCCCTCTCCCCCGAGTACCTGCACCAACACTTCTCCCATCCCAGAGCCCTTCTTGTTCTCATGTCCAACCTGGTCTTTGAGCACCTGCAGCCCAGGGGGGTCCCAGCCTGGAGCCGGGTGAGGTGCAGCAAGGCGAGTAGCTGATACCTGCTGGGTCCCAACCCTTGTCCTGGTCATGCCCTAGTTCAGTGAGGTCTTCCTGCCCTCCATGCTGTGCCGGAGTGAGGTGGTTTCCTATGAATCCCTGGAGATCTGGGAAATCCTTCCCAAGGCTCAGTGGCAGCAGTTGGAGGCCACCTTCCCCTACCCTGCAGAGGGAGGTGGTTAGCGCAGCCCATGCTGGGTGGTTTCTCAGCATCTGCCTCTGACACATGGCTCAATGGAGAGCAGTTGCCATATTGTTCCTAACGCCATCAATCTAAAAAGCCTGGGCAGTGACAAAGCCTGCCAGAGCTGCTGTGCAACCCCAGCGCGTCTCTGGTTACCAGCACCACATGCCTTGCAACAATCCCAGCTCCGTGCCCAGGGCTAGCGGGAGCAGAGTGGGGTGAAATGCACTTGGCCAGGCAAGTGTCAGTGGTTCCCTCTGCCTTTCAAAATAACCCACCCATAGGGAAAACTTCAGCACTGCAAAGTAACTCTCTCCATCCCATCATGCTGGCTGGATGCACGTCCTTGCTGGTCCTTGCTCCCAGGACCCAAAATCTCTGTTGGGCAGGTTGAGCCAGCATGTGCAGCTAGTCACCCTTCCCCATCACTGTGGGCATTGGTATTTGATTTATTACCTATTGAGAAGGAACTCTTAGGCTTCCCTTTGGAGCTGGAGGCAGATCTGAGCAGCTGTATTTGGCATGGCAGGGTCTAGCAGTTAGCGCTGGAGACAAGACGGCAGGAGTCCTGAGCTCATTACTGTAATGAAGCTTGGGGAATTGGTTGTTGGTTATGGAGCTTTCCATTTAAGGAGGCCAGACTAGATGATGGTCCCTTCTGGCCTTAAAATATATGAAGCTACAAATAACTCAGCCAATAATTAGAAATTTGAGTCTCATTCCTGTGAATATTACAGGGTTGTTGGACTAGAAGCTACAAAGGCTGCACCGAGCTTTCCTCATGTTTAAAGAGAAGTCATTTCCTGGTAGTGGGTCCCTTGTGCAAATCCCAAGACTGATGTCATTGGTGTTGGTATGGGAGCATGTGCAGGTAAACAACATCCCCTTGAACTTGTGTCATGCCCTGCCTCATCTGGATGTGGCAAATAAGGATAATAAAGAGCGAAAGACCAGACTTCTCATGATCATGCCTCCTCTGCAGTTTGGACTGATTTTGGTACTCCTGTGCAACCCCACAGATTATGGGCAGAGCCTCCTAAAAATCAAAAGCGATATTTAGTATGAAAACTTGGAGGAGGAAATGCTGTGTGCAGGGTGATCCTGGTGATGCGCATGTGCAAGGACACAAGTGAGGAAGGCATGAGGAAAATGGGGGACTCCTGTTGTTCTTGGCTCCTGATTAGTGTCTGCCTGAGCCTAAATGGAGCTGTGAGGAGAGGCTTGATGGCAAAATTTTGGAATCTATCACCAAATACAACCCACATTAGGAAACAACCTTCTTCAAGTTTGTTATACATCCCCACTCAACGTTGCCTGCATCCTCTCCCTTTTTCTCCTCATCTTCCATGTATGTAACTTGGTTTCACACAAGTCACTTCAGACTTTCTTCTTTGTTTTTCAACCTCTATCATAACTTCCTCAAAAAAACTGCAGCAATAGTCCCAGAGCTGCCAGGAAGATGCTGCGTTCCTAGTGCTACAATTCAGCCCTGCCACTGCCTTACAGAGTGGACCTGGCTGATGGAAGCAAGCTCAGAGTCAGGATATAAACCTATGCTCACCAGAGCTTGGCTGACCATGACCGATACATTTTTTAAATATAGGGAAAGGCTGCAGTGAACCAGAAGACAGAGTCCTTCTCTTCCACTCCTCGGTGCACATATGTGTAGCCTCCAAATGGGAAACAGCCATGGGAAAGTGTATCCCTTGGGACCAGGGTAACGATTCCCAGACAGATAAAAATGCACAAAGAAAGGGAGGAAAAGGGGGTGGCCAGGTTACCTAGGGGATTCGCTCCGCAACAAACAAAAAGGTGTGACTAAACGCTGTGTTGCACATATGCAAACAGCAGCCAGAAGTATTTCCTTGAGCAGGACCTGAATGCCGGGGCTGAGACCTCAACAGCTCAGCATTGCACAAGTTAAAGGCTAGAGTCTAGTCTGTTCTTGTTTTCCTAGTTAATGCCATTTTTGAAATGTTTTATCCTTTGTGCTGTTTAATCTCTGCCATAAACTATACAGGACATGTCATGAATTAGTGTTAAAGCAGACGCCTTGGATTGGGGAGTTTCCATTTCTTGAATAAAACATTGCTTCCCCTTACAGTTTTGCAGTTTCGGCACACACATCCCTCTCATATCTAGAAAGCAAGGGTAAAAACAGGGGTCACAACAGCCACTGGGAATCTTTCATTCATATCTAAAAAGACCTGAAAAAAACCTTCCTATTCATGTCAAGCAATCTTCCTGAGAAATCCTTTCTGCATTGTTTTTTGCTGACATCTGTACTGCCCCAGGTATGATTAATTCTTCTGCTCACAATAAAATGCTTCTCCTTTGCCTCTGGAGCAGCCTGCAATTTCACAATTAGTTAGTAAAACACACCACGCATTCACCTTAAGCAACAAGGTGAACCTGGGCAGCTTTGCTCCTGACAGCACGAGGGAGATTTGCCCTCGAGGGGAAACCGCTTGGCACTTGCAGCTTTCTGACGAAGGATGTTCCTGACAGAGTTCAGAGGTGTTAGAGAAAGTAGTTTAGGTTTCTTAAAGGGCTGGCTGCTCTTGGGAGGCTCTTCCTGGGGTCTGCGAGGCTCTTGGTGGGCTCGGACAGAGGGGGCATTTGGGAAATTATCATGGGCTCTGGGTCGGGCTGATCCCAGAGCAGCCCCCGACATCCCCTGCCCGACATTTTGGAGCATACCTCTCATTCCTCCCGCCTCAATTACTGCAGCTGATCCCTTCCTTGCCAGAGCCCCAGGGACACAAACTGACACGCGTTGATCAGGCTTGGGCTCCTCCGGATCCCCGGGGCCCAGTGGGAGCAAAGGGACCTCCACCAATGCTCCCACCCATGACACAGGCTGCCCCGCAGCTCCCATCATGTCCTTGGGAATCTGTGGGGTCCCTCCAAAGTGAACCCCAGGCATGGATGCTTTTGCAAGAGGAGAGAGGGTGTTGGGGGTCAGGGAGATGCTGAGGGCACTCGCTAGCATGAGCAGGACTAGATGAGGACAGCAGGGAGCAACACACGTGCCAAGGTAAAGAAGGAAAGTTATGCTGCTGAAATACTGGGGTCCCTGGGAAAGTCTTGCAACTTCCTGGGTCCAGGAGGGGTCTGTGGTGCTTGTGCTAGGGTCACGGAGTGCCTTGCAGCTGGAAAGCTCCCCTGTAAATCCTGCTTTAGGGAGCTCTCAGTCCTCACTTGCACATGATGATAAAAGATGCCTGTTGGGGGGGTGGAAACTGGCAAATATTGACCCATTACCTCTGAGAGTGCTTGAGACAGGTCCATGGGGTGGTCTGTCTGCGGGGGGGAGTTAATCAGGGTTAATGCTGGGAGGTTGCAGCATGGGGCTGTGGTGGGGCGGGTACGTGCAGCCTGGCTGATAATTTATCGCTTTTGTTAACTGCGGAGAGCAGGGCCCGATTACTGAGCAAGCGTGTGAAGCCAGCGGAAAGCTGCAAGAGCTGGCTGGCTGGTGCTGAGTGTAAAGCTCCCGTTATGGAGCCCAGCACTCTTGTTAAAACTTTAGGGCTCAACTTCTCCTTGTCGGCCACTGCAGCTGAGTGTGCAGCCTGCTCACAGGAGAGGCATGGAGGGATAGATCAGCGGCTACGTCCTACGGCAGAGGACCTGGGATGGTGCCAGCCCTGGTGTCGGAGCCTCGTCTGGGAGAGCTTGGCAGAGGGAGACATAAATGGGTACCCCCATCCTGTGTGGCTGCTGAAAAAAGGTCCAGATGAACTTGGGAAACCAAAAGTGAACCAGAAAAGTGATGTCTTCCTGAATCCACAGGGAGCCTGAAACAGTTGCTTAAGGAGGTGTGAGTTGTTTCAGCAGGGACCCTCTGACTCCATGTGCTGGCAACTGGGCAGCTTCCCAAAGTGCTGTGGTTGCAGCCTGTGCTGCGCTGCAGGGAGCACATTGCTCACAGAGATGTTGCAGCAGGATGCAGATGGGAAGAGTCACGGCCAGTGACTGCTAACACACCCTGGCCACCGCTGTGCTCAGGAGGATGCCGAGAAGGGCAACTCTGAGCACTGGGAATCACTGAATACAAAGCAACAGGGCATTACTATAATGCAACTTTTCCAAATCTCCATCTTCTGCAGCTAGGGAGATGGCAAAATTTTAGCAGGGCTATTTAGTGTTCAGGGACCAGACACTGCAATTGCTGCACAAAACCTTCAAATCCAGTGTGAATGAAAAAGATGGGGATCTAAGGCTGGGCTTCCATTGTGTAAAGCTCCTCCACAGACCCTCAGCTCCCCTGTTCCTACAGATCATAGTCCCAAACCTGCGGCAGAGCTACCCTGCAGGCATGCACATCATCTTTTCAGTGATATTGGCAGCTCTGTCTAAGGTGAATTTCCCTCTGTGCTGTTGTAAGCTGCCTTTATTGCCAGTCAAGCCCATGGTGCCTTGTGGATGCATGTCTTGGTCCTGTATTTCCTGGCCAAGTTTGTCTGTTCAACTCCTAAACACCTTCTCTCTGAAGGAGTGAAGATCATACAGGCTGACAATGCAACTGGGTACTAGTAGGATGGTATGGCCCCACGGAAGGGATGTGGAGGAAGGAACTTGGGAAGCAGAAAGAGCTGTAACGTGGCAAAGTGAAGACAGAGAATAAATCTGTAATGTGATTCAACAACAAGATAAAAGAATGGCATAGGCATGGATGCACATGGAAAACTCACATCCTCCGGTGCTGAAGAACCACAGGAGGGACCAGAGTGGTGGCTTCTGGGTACCACATTACCAGGGCAAGACTGGAAGGGAAGGATCAAGAGAGAACCCAGCCTGGAGAGGTAGGTGAAGGGCTAGCTGGAGAAAACCTGCGCAGGGAACAAAAGAGCCTTGGCTGTCATCCCTCCCTGTTCTGTTATCACAGGACCAGATGGCCTGAGAGCTGCTGCTCTGCTCCATTCTCTTTATCTGTTTTTCCCACCCCGACTGGATGTTTGCATTCACATTTCAGTCCTTGTTTAGGCTGGGTGACAAGGGGAGTAAAACACTGACACTGCTGTGCAGAAGGGGATGCAATCTAAGGTACATGTAAGGAACCACACTTTTCCAGACAGCTTTATCTGAGGTTTCTGTGAACCACAGTGGCCTAATTAATATTTTGACTAAAGGGAGTCTTGAAGGACAGATTCTCTTTCCTTGTCACAGATCTATGAAGACACAACATGCAGCATCCCCGTATTCCTCTTTAAATCCTTGAGTCAGCTTGACTCATCCAGGTAGCCCCATTTTCACCTTCCCAGCATTTCTAGGGGGAAAATTAAGCAAAACACTGTCTTAATGAAATGCAAATCCCTGCCACTCTTTTTTCCCCATATCAGAAAGAAGGAGGGGAAGGGATAAGACCACTGCATAAATCCCTTGCAAGTCCCCTACCTGTCCCACTTTTAATTAATGTTGCTAAATTATCCCCTGCATCAGCAAATGGTGGCAAAGGCTGGTGCCTGGAGCAGCAGTGGACATCCGCAGGCAGAACTCCAGGGGAACATGGACTTTTTGTAATGTAGAACTCACTTTATTTGTCTGAGTTTTCTGAATTCTTGTGCTGTTGGGTAATAAAGGCAAGAAGGCAAAATAAAGGTGAAAGGATGGCTTTTCTGCACATCTGGCATGTGGAGTGGAGTCACAGACATCTCTTGGTGTGCCTGTGGTTTCCTGCGTGGAGGTCTGCGATGATGCTTGCTCTGCTGTTGCACCCCAGGTTTGCACAACCATTGGAAATAAATGGCTGGAAAACAGATTGCGCCAGCACCCCGAAGGCAGGGGCAGATGGGTGGCTGGGGTCTCACTTCTTCTCCTCACCCCATCCCCTGCCGCCCCAGGGAGGAGGGGGATCTGTGACAGCCTGGGCAGCTTCAGCGTGGCCACCACAACCTGGACCACATGATGTCCACCCTGGCCAGCTGGGCCCATGTCAATTTAAGCATCAATCCCACCACCCAGCTGGCCGCTTCGTCCTCCTTGTGCCCATCCCTGCAGCCACGCTGGGGCAGCTGCTTTCTCCCAGTGCTATTTGGGGTGTTGCCGTGGGAGGCTCAGCATATTCCCCAAGGCTGTGGCTGTCCAGGAAGCCAGATACCAAATCCTGTCCCCTTCCCAGACCCTCCCAGAGCCAGAGCCTTGCCTCAGCATCTGTTTATAACTCTAGAGCTGGCCAGGCTGTTTGGTTTGGGATAAAGCATAGTCTGGCAGGGCTCCTCCCTGCCACCACAGTGGCACATGGCCGCCTTATCTCCCAAGACAGACCCTTTCCAAGAGCCCTGGGAGCTGGGCTCACTGGCCCCAGAAGGCGTATGCCTGGGGATGGGTGTGGGAGGAAGACAGCAACACGAACCGTGTTTAATCATCCAGGATGTACTGAGAAGCTGGGCGTGATGGGCTGTGGTGGCAGGCGATGGTGCTGGAAGCAGGGAGATAGTCCCAGGATGGATGTGGCATGAGAACTTGTGTGGGGAAAGCTGGGGAGGAGAGCAGATGCTGGGCATGGTGGCTACACGGATGTCTGGATATCAAATCCCAAGCAGAAGAAAGACGCTTTGCAACAAGCTGAGTTTGGGAAGGGTCACTAAGTCTGCATCCCAGCACTCCAAGTTATCCTTGGAGGCTCCCAAACATTTTGAGGGGGTAACTGGTCAAGCAAGGCACTGACCCCTGACCACTCACTGTCATAAGGACCTTGTGTTAGGGTGCCAGAGCAGACCCCATGGAGGGAGTGGCTGCCATTGCGGAGGGGATGCACATGGGGACACAGGATACTTTGACCCTTCCCTTGTTCTGCCCCATGGAGAACATGAAAGGGCTCTTCCCTGCATGACAGCAGCACCCTCAGGAGTGCCTCTCCACCAGGACAGCCCCACTGAGGACCAGGGGACAGTGATGGCAGCATGGACATGTGCTTCCCCTGGCACAAGGGTTTGAACTTCATGTTCTGCACAGTTGCCCTGCAGTACCATTTTGCTCAAGGCTGGAGCTGGTCTATTCTCTCCTGGTAAAGTATAACGTGCTTTGCTGTGTGGGTGGGACAGGAGGATGCTGGGCACAGCTTTGCCCACTGGTGTCACTGACACAAATACCCTCCTCTGCCCCCCAAATGTGGCTGTAGCCCACTGGTGTCACTGACACAAATACCCTCCTCTGTCCCCCAAATGTGGCCGTAGCAAGAGGGTGGTGGCTTTACTGCTTGCACAGAGGATGCTATCGAAGCTGTGGAGCCCTGGGGGCTGTCATGCTCTGTACGCTGTGTTACTGCACTCTCAGACCTGCAGCACAGGGCACAGCCACAGAGCACAACCTCCCACAGGCAAAAAGCTATGCAATTCCCTCTTTTCCCAGACTGGCAAAGGGGCAGTGGCTGCCTCCTGCTGCACTATCAGCATGAGGTGATAAAGGCAGCTTCCTGTCACTAGAGGCACTTGCTCCCATCGCACCCAGAAGTCTATGGACAATATTAGCAAGAAGCAGCTTTTAACCCTAGACTTTCTGCTGCAAAATTCCAGCCCTCCTCTGGGCATAAGGCACTGGGCTAGTACCTGCGGGATTTAACATGCTTATGGAGAAAGCAGAGCCCAAGGTTAACCTGGACCTCCTGAAAGAGGGTGAGAATCAACCAGCATACACTTGCAGGCAAGTCACAAAACCTGCCCACACCTTTGCTGACTCATCAAAATTGAAAAGTTTTTGAGGAGAGGCTTTGGTTTTCTGCATTTCTGATGGGAAGCAGGCAGAGGGCCAAAGGAGACGTGCCTGAACCCTTCCAGCTGCCCACCTTGCTGAGGGCTGCCTGCCAGGACCTCTGCCTGGCTCCATCATGGGGAACTTGGAGATTTCTGGGTCTGGGTCCAAATCATGGTGAAACCAATATTGACATGTCCCAGTGCCCCAGGGAAGGTGTCTGCTGCCTCTGCACAGCTCTCCTCATTCCCACACAACAGCTAGCAGGCAGGTGGGTAGAACAGGCTTCCATCGGGTAGAATGTGAAGGGCTCGTTTCTCCTGGGATGGACAATGTTTATGTAGTACCTCTGAGGCCGATTCAGCCCTGCACTGGTAACCCTCTCCTCTACAAAGCCTTGTAGCTTGTCTTGCTCATCAAAGTCACTGCCTTACTTGGTCCACAAGATTCTATGCTTCCACACAGCCCCCAGATTACACTCTGGTGAAATCCTTTTAATGTTAGAAGTACTCTAGAAAAGAACCTCTCATTGGTTTATGTTTCTTTGCAAACCTGGGAGATTTCTTTCTGATACAGCACGTCTGAGCCCTCTGCAAGCTCTTGGGATGAGTCACTGGGTTTGTCTTGCAAACCCAAGATCTGAACTTGCTAAGACACACAGAGGCTGGGGGTTCTGCTCATTGGACACTGAAGTTCCTGCACAACTTGGCTGAAGACATCCTTACGGGAGCAACTAGGAGGTATTTGTCTTGCAAAATCTGTCACCATCTGCAATTATACTATTCCCAGTGACTGAGTCGCTTATGCCTCGTGCAGTTTTTACACTGTGAGAAAAACTTCTCTGTCCATGCAAAACCAGCACAGAGGTTTTGCATGGGCAGAGAGGACGCTGAGATGTCCCCTCTCACTGCACAGCTGATGTCAGCTGAAGGGAACATTTGGGCTGTAGATCCCAACTCAAACTAGGGTAAGGGATGCTTGGACAGCCAAGGCCTGGAAGGAAGACTGAGGCATGGAAGGTGAATGGGAGGTTTGCTGGAACCAGTCTCTGTGGTCTCAAAAACCTTGAGCTGAACATTATCGGTGTGAGATTGCAGCTTGTTGTGGAACAGGTCATAGAGACAAGGGACTGGAAAAAATATGATGACTGGAAAACTGGGCCGGAGGGTGAGAGCCAAAGAGCCACAGAGCAAATTCCATCCTGACAAGCTGGACAGATGGGAGACTGGGGGCTGCCTGCAGCAGAGGCAAAGCCTTCCTTCAGACACCACAAAGAAGAGGTTATATGGTATCCCATGCGTGAAATCCTCTGGCAGGGCTTGCTGTCCCCTATGTTTCTCACTCCCTTTTTCTTCTGTTCTTTCTCCTTCCTTCCACACTCTTCCTCTTCTTCCTCCAACTCTGAAACATGGAGGCAGAGACAGTTGAAGACTGTGGTCTTACTGCTTTGTAGGGGCTGGGGAGCAGTGTGAGAGACGACAAGAGTGGTAACCCTCCAGACTCCTCCTCTGAAGCTTGGTGGCAAAAGAGGGGCAGAAAATGAAAGAAAACCCAACATATCAAGCCTTTTCCCCCTCACAAAACAGTGCTTTTAAATCAGCCAGTGTTGAGGGGGTGTCCACAAGCAGCACCCCTGATTCTAGAGACCTTCAACTGTGTGGTCAGTTACTACCTTCGGTGGTAACTCATCTGCCCAAATCTCTCCCATGGAGGTGCTTGCATCCATACAGCTCCTTGCATGAGAAGGTGTTGGTCTGGATGGCCTCCAGAAGAAGCCATCCTTTGCATGTCAAAAAATAGTCCTGCTACTAAGCAAACTCCACCACAACCCCAGAGAAAGATCGCTGCCTGCCTGCAAATGAAGGCCATGATAGCATGGCCCATGTTGAGGGCCCAGCATGAACCTATCTGATTGTGTCAGGTTGGAGCAAAAAGGTCACAGCATAAAGACCTCAGCCAAAGAAGCACAGAGTGGGGACTGGCATAGGGGCTGATGTGATGTTGGGAGAGGTCTGAGTGGGGCATAAGGTATTTCTGCAGGATAACTTTCCTTCTTTACCTTGCCAGGCCTTTCCCAAAGCACAGTTTAATAGGAGGCTGGTAGGAAAAGTCTAGTTTGGTCTGTGTGAGAAATAGGAGCTCAGGATATTGCGTGAGATCGGGAGAAATAATGGAGGTGCAAAAATCTTCCAAGGATGATATGCTTTGGTGTGAATAAAGCTGCATATGGCAGAAAAGGTGATGACAGTTACATGAAGTGACCACCTACACCAAAACCCAGGCTGTCTGTTGGGGCACTAGGACTAGGGCAGTAGGGACCCATCTTCTCCAGGCAGCCCAAGTGGTGGGAAAATGGATCAGGGCCTCCAGACACCAGGGAAGGTTTTCAGTTGTGTCAAGCAGGTCATGCCAAGCAGGCTGGGAGCAAGGTCCTGTGGGAACAGCAAGCAGGAACAACGGCTTTGGAGCAGGCAAAAGAGGCCAGCTTGTCACAGGGAAGGTGGTCTGAGTTCATATTGGAGAATTAAGAAGATGGGACTACAGTGCTGCAGGAAGGCCAAGGAGCTTGGTGAAGAGAAGAGAGAAACTCCTGAACCATCACGAGTAACTGAAGACAAGTCCTCAGCTACTTGCAGTCCAGGCCAGAAGATAGGAGGGATGGGCACCTGGAGATGAAAAACCAGATGTGAAGTTGAATAGCTCCATCCTCAGACTGTCAGCTGATTGCAGGGACAGGGTCCAAGATCACCAAGCATGGGTGCTGGGACATTGCACCATGCCGGTACCAAGCAGCTATTGCACCGATTCTGGCCAGCAAATTGAGCCACCTTCTCCTCTGGCCATGCACTGGTTAATGATGGGCCATGCTATGCAGCAGTCTTGCTGGAGCAGGATGTGGGAAGCACCTCAGAACTACCCTGAAATGCTCATGGGGCTTTTTCGCAGAGGTCACATAAGAAAGGTCAGTGCTCTGTTTTGGGCCTTGACCAGAAGGTTCAGATGACACTCAAATGCTCTTTCTCCTACATCTCTGCCCAGGCATGAATCAAGAGGGAAAAGGTGAAAGAGGGGTTGGAGAAATAAGCCTGATGGGAGTCTGGGAGTGTTATTTTAACAGCTCCAGAAAGCACGAGACCAGAAGTACTTTGCAGTGATGGGACCATATGCTGCCAGACCTCTCCTATCAAGCCAGGCCTTCTAACTCCAGCACAAGGAGTTTTAGGACAGAAGTTGGAAGAGATCAAGAAAGAAAATGCAGAACATCAAGTTAAAGAAAGATAAGAACCAAAAAAGGCCTGTTGACCCGTCGTCTCTCCTTGCTGTCTTTGTCCTTCCTTTAGTACTCAGTGACTTTGTGGTGATCTCTCTCTCTGTCCCTAAGAAGTCTTGCTCCATTGTCACCTCTGATTCCAGGCTGTCAGTCTGCTCCCTGCTTTTCTTAGCATTTTCACAGCCTCTTCTAGGTAATAGTCTCCTTTTCTGGAGACATTATTGTCCCAGTCATGTCTTTCTCCACCTTTCAACTCTGTCTCATTCAACTAAGCTCAGTGTCCCATATCCTCCTGTGGGAGGATCAATCTCTCCTCCATTAGAGGGGCTTATCTGCTCTTTCCTTTCCCTTTTTCTAGGGAAACTGAGGGCAAAGAAGCACAACAGATCCCCTCCATTGCAGACAGACACCTACAAGTGAGATCCAGGTGCTCTGGAGATGATGGAGGCTGGGACAGCAGAAGGGAGCCTTCAGAACCCACTGCTTTTGGGGTGGGCACAGTGATCCAGAGGTCTAAGTGCAGTGGGACAAGTCGCCACCAGCAGCTGGGGTGGATGCTACAGGCCAGAGCTGCCAATCCCAAGCCAGGCTGGGAGGAGATGGGCTTCTCTTGAGTCCAGATGGACATCTTCTTGATGGCAATAGGCAGCTTGCAGATACCTGAGAGCTGGTGTAGGACCCTGTGGGGAGCAGGCAGGTGACACCAGCAGCCAACATCACCCTGATGTCTCTGTGAGCTTGTAGTGAGTACTGGAGGGGAGCTCTGCCCATGAAGCTGACCCTCCCAGACATGAGGCACAGGGCAAGCCTCTGGGTACCTGAGCACAATGAGTAGGTGGCCGGGGTGTTGGCTGGAGAAGATGGCCCTGGTATGACTCTCTCTGCTTTCCTGGCTTTCTGCATCCCCAGCCTCCAGCGTTTGCACACTGGGGCATTAATTCAAACACAAACATTTCTGCCTTCCACAGCTTTCTGCAGCCCGTTCAGCACCTTCCACCAGTCCTGCACCATGTGTTCGTTCATCAGCTTTCACCCCATTCCTCACCGCCGAGATGAAGGGGATCTGGATACCAAGTCCTGCTAGAGGCTTTATGAACTTCCTACTTCATAAACCTCTCTGAGTCATTCTGCTCCTGCCCAACACGTCCAGCGCGTCACCTTATTTCAAAGCTGTTTTGGGAGCTCCCATACATGGGCAGGGGTCCTGCTCCTTGCCAGCAGAAGCAGACAACTGCTGCTCTTGCTTTTTTTTGGGGGGGCACGGTTTTTTCTACTGTTCACTGTTTATTTTGAAACCATTCATGGCTGTCCCTGCATTTAAAACATTTGGAGTCCTGTGCTTAAAATACCTGCAGGGATTCACAGGAGCTGCCAGCGCAGCGCAGAAGAGACTCAGACTCACACACCTTTAACTCACTGTGGGACTATTTGTCCTTTCGAGTTCAGGGCTGGAATGCTTCAAAGTGTTTAGGCAAGGCCAAGGCCAGGGCATGGGAACGCAGTTCTTTACCAGGCTTTGCCCGTAATTGCCTTCACGCCTGCACTCCCCTGTCCCCCGCAAAGCAGAGAGGAGGGAGCTGTGCAGACGGCCAAGGAGAACCGTGAAGGGGAGGAACCAAACTCCAGCCCTGGGAAAAGCAGGACACAGGGTAGAGGGCTTTGCAAACACTTGGCATATGATAAGATGCGGCACTGATGCACAAAAACAGTTCCTGGTTATCCTCACAAGCAAAGACCAGCCGAGAAGAGCTGGAAGAGGGGCTGAAAGAGCCTGGAGAGGACCAGGCACTGCTGGGCTGAGATGCTGAGCACCAGCCAGTGTCACTCTGCTCTCCAGGACTGCTCCAGCAGGACTGCTGCCTCCGCAAGCTGAGGTCATTAAAGATGTCAAAGAGCTGTTTTTAACAGGAGGGGGTGTTCAGCGCTATGCCTGGCTCCGTGCCAAAGAGAATAAAATCACAAGCTCCCTGCCTGCTCTCTGTGCAGCTGCAGTGCCCAGTGTCGGGGGCTGCAGGTCCAACATTGCTGGTGGAAGCATTTCAGAGGCCCAGGGCAGCCCCTGGATTTCAGCAGCCACCCGGGGTCCCCATGGGCCTGGGGTGATGCTGCAAGGTGGAGGGTGGCCCTGGTTTGGAGCTGCTGTGGCTGAACCTCAGAGGGTCTGGGACCTGGGACGGGTACACTGGGCAGCACCCAAGCGCAGTGGAGGAACCCTGGGGAGGCTGGAGGAGATGGGGACGGTGCTGGCAGGCCACTGGAGAAGGCAGGGTTGCAGGGCCTGGGGACATGGTGGAAAGCAGATGGGAAGGCAGGCAGGAGTGGGCACTGTGAAGAGTGGAAGGGTAATTCCTCCCAGCCTGTGCATCACTGTGGGTGCTGGCAGTGATCCCCAGTGGCCAAAGCCACCCAAGCTTTTGCTGGTGGCCCTGTGGGGTGGAGACCTGCCCATACTGGCAGCTTTGCACCATGAGGTGGTGAGCACAAGCCCACCTGGATGAGGAGACAAAACCAGCTGGGGCAGGGAGAGGGCTTGCAGGGGGAAAGGATCAGGGAACCTGGGAGGATGGGGTATGGGCACTGCTGGGGCACCCCAGACTGCTTCTTGCAGGGGTGGCTGGCTGGAGAGGTGAGAGGGTGCAGTGGAGGGGACAGGGACAGGCCAGCAGTGAGGG
>NW_010225117.1:19973-26927 GCF_000690775.1 Eurypyga helias
GGTGGCGGTGGAGGGGACAGGTACAGGCCAGCAGTGAGGGGGGCCGCCCTGCACCTGCAATAACAAGCTCTGGGCGTAGGGCCTGACAGCAGGACGGGGGCCGAGCTGGAGTTACAGCCCCCAGGGGAGACCCTGGTGGCTTGGTGCCCGGGAAACACCTCTGATCACAGGCACACAGGGGCTCCGCCAGCCCCATGTCTGCCTGGCTACGAGCTTTAGCCCCCTGCTCTGCATGCCTCTGCGCACCCACAGTGCCAAACATCCCCCAGGATCCCCTCTCCTGCCCCATGAGGGGTGACTCGCTCCCAAAACCCCTCTGCCCCCCTCTGCGCTTGAGGCACCCTACTGCTGCCTCTTGACCCCTTGTGCACTATGTACCCCATCCCCCCCCCAAAAACGGCTCCATGACATGTAATGCCCTCTGCCCACAGCCCTTTTCTGACTACCACAAACCTTTCTCTGCTAACCCACCCCAACATGATTTTTGCCCCCCCCAGTCTCCTTGCAGGCTTAAACCCACCTGCTGCCCTCCCCACACCAAATCCTGACACTGCTTGCTCCTGCTCCAGCTCAGCAGACCATTGCTCCCACCATATCTTGTTCAAAATCATCTTGTCCTGTCTTCCAACTTCTCCCTCTCTTCCGTGATCATTGCTAGATCTATTCCCAGAACTGGGGTACCCAGGGCAGATCCCCAGCCATGCCCTTCCCTCCTTTCCCATTCTCATGAACATGCTCACAACCACAGATGATGTTGAGAAAATCCCATCTCAGGCCCTTGTTCCACTTGCCCTGGGCATGTTCTTAGTAGGGTCCAGAGCTGGTCCTCACCGTGGAGGTACAGCAGTCCTGCACCCTGAAGCCAGCATTCCTTCTTCTGCATTTGCGTCCCATTGCTGGGCCTTCTCCAAAGGGTGGAACAGGATGCATGCTACCACAAACCTTCCCAACATCCTGGGAAGCTCCCAGACTCTCCCAAGGAAAGGGGCTCATGCAGACCCTTTTGTCATGCCTTTAACCTTTGCACCTCCTGTGATCTTCCCCAAGCCAAGTTTTTTTCAAGTGGGTCCCTGATCAATCCAGCATCAGTGCTGCTTAGCCGTTGTGTGCGTGGCCCAGCCCATGGCCACCCCATTCCCAAGGAGCTGTCTCTAGTGGTGGAGGTGCCTCTTGGTGTCTCCTGGTTCTTCCCACACCATGCAGTTCTCTCTTCAAGGGACAGGCCAGGCAACAGACCTCAAACTCCTTCCTTATAGCTGAAGACTGTAACCACAAGGCTCTCATGGTTTTCCACAATATGATGTGAACAACCTTCCTGGCTGAAGTTCAGTGGGATGAGGACACTCCTCCTTCCCAACCTGAACCTCAAATATCCTCCAAGCTGGGGCACTCTTGGGAGATGGCCTAGGAGAAGATGGTGGAAGATGGGTCTGGGTTTCTCATCCCTCGCCCATGTCGAGTTTGCAGTGCCCATCCTGCAGCCCTGCCGCCATGCTGAGCTGGAGGCTGTGTTCCAGGATGGACCTGCAAATGCTGAATCAATGGCACTCCCTTTCTGGGTTGCTGTCAGCCTTTGGGAAGAGGGAGGTGCTCAGAGAGCTTCACAGATTTAGGGACACTGAGCAGGTGTTAAACACCGGAAGAGAGACTTGCCAGAAATCTTAAGTCAATGTGCTGGCGGGACTATGCAGGTTAGTGTTCTCTGGAAAGCTGTCCTAGGTGTAAACTCCTTGCTTGCCGGTTCAGGCCTTGCTCACATTTCTCCTGGTGACTCAAGCCTTGGGAACAGCACTGGGAGATGTGTGGAGCTCCATTTTGGAGCTTGCTCCAAACCCCCTCTAAGCCCATCTTGCAAGACATTTACTTTATGAGTGCAGACCCCAGCACCAGAAGGGGAACCCCTAAATGCACAGTGTGGCTCGCTGGGAAAGGAAGGGTTCATGTTGGTTCACAAATCCCCGCATGAGCGTGTGCTCCAGGCGAGCTCCAGGGAATGTTTGCTGGGTATCACATGCACCTATTGCCTCAACAAGGTTTCCACTCACCCCCCCCAACAGTCTGGCTATTGCTTCTTCTGCAATTAACTGCAGGTGAACAAAGAAAGAGGGAGTTAATGGGACTTAGGAGCTAGATCTTCCCAGCGGGACTTGGCAGCTTGGTAAGGAAGGTCACAAAGTCCAGATCCTACCCAAGCAGGTGACATGAGCCTCTCTGAGTCAGAAAGCCAAGAGGGTCTAGGTCAAGAGCTGTCTGTGTCCCCTCTAAGTGGGGAAGTGGACCATGACAAAGCTTCTGCTTTCCCCTGGATGAGAACTAGCAGGGAGCGCCTGGCGAATGTGAGAGCTGGCGCACGCGGCATGAGAATGCCATAAAGGAGAAGTGTCCCTTCCTCGGGGTAGCTTGTCTTTGCTGCATAGACGATGAAGCTGGGGAGGGTCAGTCTGCTCAGGTGAGCGGTACCCCAGATGTGGTACTAATAAAGGGTGCCACTCTGTTCACCACAGACATCCCTCCTTTGCTTTTCTTTCACATTTTACCTTCAGGCTCCCACTCCAGTCTCAAGGCCATACTAAAGCCCCTTGAATCTCGACAACCAGACTGGGGCTGCCGACATCTCTGCTCCTGACCCACAGTCATGGCCCGTGTGCATGAGATCTCTCCCAGAAAGGCCGAACATAGTTTGTCTGCCCGGTAACCTGGCAACTGCACTAATGCATGCGTGCTCATAAAACATCCCCCTGAACCGGAGCCAGCACCCACTGAGGACCGTATCCCCTTACACTGGAGACACACTGTGCTCCCTGCGTTGCTGCTTCACTGTGGGCCCTTATGAAGGGCAAATTCTGCCCCACACTACTGTCTTATTCCAGATGTCTTCTCCTCATCCACCTCCGTACCACACCCCATGTTGCAGCTGGATGCTCAGAGGTGGAGGAGGTTCTGTGTATGGAAGTGAAGGAGCTCAGCTTGGTGTGAACACCACTGGGAAGCATGTACACCATAGGGAATGCCTACCCCAAATCCACCCACCTGAGAAATGCCTCTCAGCATTAAGACCCAGGGCTGGCTCACCCCTGCCTGCCTGGCCATCAGGAGAGGTGGCTGCCCCACTCAGAGAGCCACTCCCGGTGTGCTGAGCAGTAAATGTCCCTGCAAGACGTGTGCCTAATGCCCAAGTTTAATGTCTGCTTGGTAGGTGTGTAGGGCTGAGCTCCACTGGGGTCAAAACCTCTACCCTTGTATTCAACCTCAGATACATAGAAAGACGGGTGTTCCAGAGGCAGACAATGAGCCTGAGGTTTTTAAGGCTGAGGATTTTAAGATAAAATCAGCCCTGGAGAGGGTGGCTCGTGCTGTCCACCCAGCATCCCAGTGAGCTGGGCAGCATTTGGAGAAAGGCTTGGGGGTTGTGCTGGGGCAACTCCCTCCAGGAGGATACGGGAGGAGTCATCTGGCTGTTTGAATTTGTCTTTCGCTCCACGGGTTTCCTGAGCCTAGAGGGCAGAGGGAGGGAGGTGAAAAGAGAGGGGTGGCTGATTTACAGCTTACCATCTTCTCTGATCTTGATCGCCCTTTGTCTTGGGAGTCTCTTTTATCCAGACATGGAGATGGGAGGAGGGGATCTGTTTCAGAGATTGCTGAACTCTGGGTGTTTGCCGTTTCCTGGAGATCTTTTGATGTTCCCTTTGCTTTAAAACATTTTCAACTTAAGTTTCTCAGTCTCCCACTGCACCTCAACTCTTGACATAGGAGCATGATCCATCACAACTTACCCAAACAATCTCCAGCAAGGCGAGACCTCCTCATCTCCCGGGCCAGTAAGACAATCTGTCCTGGCAGGACCGGCTGGCAGGCCCCCTGGGGCACTGCACCCCAAGGACATGGGCTGCTATGGGCTTGTTCCCGTTCTGTGTGGTGGGGGATGATGGGTGCCAGGGAAGCACTGAGAGATGTTGGGAAGGCTGGACTGCAAAGAAGCAGGGTGGATTGAGGTCTGCTTTTCTCCATGGCAGCCCAGCACAATGACTTCCAACAGGATGAAAACCACCTCTCTGCGTGAGGTATCACCAGGCTTATGCCCTTAAGAGAGTCCTACAGGTATTGCAAGAAGCTTGATTTAGGGCTCACTAGGAGAAGTAGTGCAGGAAAAAATAGTTTCTGATCTGAATCTCTATCAGGCTGACAGGTCTCCAGCTCAGAGATGATCTCTCTTGTCCAGCATGTGCAACTTGTCAGCTCTGCTAATGGACATCAAGTGTGTAATTAAAAGACCATCAAACAGTCCTTTTCCTTAAATCCTCCCACAGCACTGTTGGTTAATAAAATTGATTTCATTTAACTGGTGCCGTTTTCCAGAAGAGACAGGCCGAAGAACAACATAGCCTGTAAAACAATCTTTTTTGTTCTGTGAAACTAATTAGTTTTGCTTGGACTTAATGTGCTTGGGGGTTAATTACCCTAAAACTGCCCATGATGTGGGGATATTTGTACTGGGCTGCAGGAGGTGCCAATTCTTGCAGCAAGGCTCTTTATGAGTCTTGATGATGCTCATTGTTTTCCTTGAATTCTCAGGTTAGTGGTGTTGTGTGCTTGCATGAAAATTTGCTTTCATAGCTTGTCCCCCAAGATGTTTCTAGCTCTCGTGGTTCAAAACCACAATCTGAGAGCACCTGAGAGCAAAGTCAAATGTTTTACCTGTTTATTACTGGCTTAATCATGATTTTTATGCCGAAGTCATAATTTTTCAGAGCCTTGAATTATGAGTTTTCATGGCTGGGGCTGTCAGTGCCAGCCTGTCCTTACGATGGTTCTAGACAGCTATTTTGAGGTGAAAGAGGAGGCCCCAGAGGGAGATGAGATGGTCCCAGGTTGGTTTGTAGCAATGTGCTTTCCAAGTGCAAGATCTGTAAAGGCGAGATCATGTCAAAGCTGGAGGAGCTTCAGTTGAGGAGGGACTTTTGGGTGGAAAAAGGTGAGAACTTCTGAACTTTCACCACATGTTAGGGTAGAAAAAATCCATGCAACAAAAATATCTCATAAACCATTTCTCTTTTTTTTTTTCCTTTTTTTTTTTTTTTTGGTAAAGAAATGGCTATACACGGGCGTTCTACTTGTAACCCAGCCAAGAATAATCTGTGGCAGGAAAGTTTGAGCATTTACAAAAATAAAATAAAAATTAAAAAAAAAATTGAAAGTGCATTAGGGTATTTTAGCATGAACCCAAACAGAGAGGCAGGTATTCAGAGGCCAGAATAGCCCTGATAGCATGACACTCTGCATTTCTGGCCATGTGTTGAAACAGAGGGTTTTTTTCACGTTTGTTTTATTAATCACACTACAGAGCTCAGTGCAGCACTTGCTGATTTTTGTCTTGTTAACATTTTTCTGTCCCACTGCCATTTGGTCTCCATTTGAGCTCTACACCTGCTTCTCATGTGATAAATAGGAGTCTCACACAGTGTAGGAGCAGAAAGCCACTTCTTACCCCTGTTCTGGCAAATTCTGGTAACCATTTACCTTTGCCATCCTATTGCATGTGTGCTTTTGACCCTGGAGCTGCACTGACCACAGGGGTCCTGGCATGTGGTCCTTATTCATATGGGATGGGTCCTCTTCCTGGAAGCGCTTCCTATGGACACCAATTATTTACTCTGCCATGAGCAGATGCATTGCAAACAGCACAGCAAACAGCCGGGGTGAGTTGGGAAGGCAATTGATATCCCACTGCAGTTTCCTCAGCCCACTGAAAAACACAGACTTCTGCAATAAAGGGCTACAGCCAAAATTTTGCTGTGTCAAATATGGAGCAGGGCAAGGGAGGGAAGCGGAGAGGTTCTGCTCTTCCTGTGGGATAATGGAGGAACAGGGAGAGATGAACAGGTGGTGGCCATGGATAATAAACAGGAGTGTCTCCACACAGAGCAATTTGCCACAGGATGTTGCTGAAGCTGAAAAGCTAATTGGCATTCCAGCCTGGGCTGGACATTTGCATGGCTAACAAGAATATCCAGAATTATAATAGTTAATGCCGATAGCACGCTCGGAAGCTGATATCAGATCCGTGGCCCCAGGGCAAGCACCGACTGTAACAGATTAGGAAGAGGCTGCCAGTGGGGGATGGATCTGGGGGGAGTGGATTAGACACCTGCCTGACGTGGAGACTTGCACCTTTCCTGCACACTGGACGTTAACCCCTCCAGCAGGCAGCCTGTCTCCCACCCGCGACTGCTGATTCATCAGGATGGAAATATTCTCTGGAGATCTGTCGCTGTGGATTAAATCCTGATGGAAAACCACCTGGTTTCCTGCCAGCATACCCTTGGCAGCCTGCCTGACCAGCTGGTAGCAAGAGGAGAACATGGGAGCCAGGCTCCCAAGACGTTAAACTCTCCTGACTCCTGTACAGCCTGCTGGGTGAGGGATGGCGGGATCCCAGCTGGTGGACCATGGCATGGTGGTGTCTTCCAGCCTCCCAGCTTGAGCCCACTAGCTGGGGAAAAGGGGGAGCAAGAGGCCAGACTCCTTTGCCTTTTGTGAAGGCTGCTTCTGGGTTTTCATCTCAGATTGGCCCCCAGATAAATCTCGTCACCAAAAAGCAGTGGCAGGGCTTCACGGTCCTCCTGTCTGCTGCCTGAGCCTTCTCATGCACTCCTCCATTCACATCTAATGCCCTTTCCTTCTTTTTCAGATCACTGCCCATTGTCTGGGTGACCGGATGTCTCCCAGGGTTGTAAGGATCCCGACGGGCTCCTTGACGGCTCTGCACCAGGCAGAGCTGGTGTGCGTCCAGCTTTGCTCTGGGGCAGAGGAAGCTGAGGTGGGTCTCTCAGGTTTTGGCAGCCCCAGATACGGGTCCCCATCTCCTACAGCAGTGCTGAAATAACAGCATGGGGACACCCTGTCCCAGTGCTCTGTTGTGTAGGGACCCTCATTCATCTTCCTCCCGGGGGGGGG
>NW_010225117.1:27232-27739 GCF_000690775.1 Eurypyga helias
GCGGAAAGCTTCCAGGGTGACCCCAAACACTCGGGATATCAACACCTCGGGCATGAACGCGGTGCTGGGCCGTGCCCCTCCCGGAGAGTACACAGTGCCATCTAGCCGCGCTGGTCCGAAGTACAGAGCTCCCTGCAGCCACCTCCCCAGCCCCTGCACCCGGCCTCGGGAGCCTTGCCCCTGCTTTCCCATCACCCTCCGGCCAGTGAGCTGGGAGGTTACACTGCTAGCACCTAACCGTGCTTATTTCGGACAACTGCACTTCTTTTTTAGCTTATTTGTACCTAAGCAACCCAACCTGTCAGAAACAGTGATGTTTCTGGTGACATCTGGGGCTAGAACTTGGCTGGTCCCATCTCTTCACGGCCTCCCGCAGCGTCGTGGCTGTGTCTTCTGGTGCTTCCCTTCCGTTTGGTGGTAGAGTGCTGGGAGGCCTGGCCTGCCGTCCCTCACCATTACTGTTCCTTTTTCTGCACCTGATGGGTGGAATCATAGAATCACAGACTG